>NC_088357.1:16407500-16707500 GCF_036884655.1 Musa acuminata AAA Group | reverse complement strand
TGTACAGCTGCTTGACAGCATGTTTTCTCATGGTTTTGGGTCATTTTGCTTGTAAATATGTAAGTTCGAACAAGCTGCAGCGTTGCAAAGCGACCACTCACCGAACCGAGCAAAACAGCCCCAAAACAGCCCAAAACAGCTCCGTTTTCGCGTGCCGCGGGAGGTGAGCGGAGAGCTGCCTCCGCTCACCAAAATGTCAGCCATCTCAGACCCCAGGAACCCCCCGGGTGGCACATGGCTGGATGGGGCTTCGGTTATATACCGGGCGTTGAACACTCTTTCACAAGTTCGCACGTGACCTTTACGGGAACTTGGTTTTGCGCCCGGGACCAGGTGAGCGGCTGTTTGTGGGCTTGCAACTGTTCGTTCATCCTTGAAAGCCTTGTTTTTCTCCCTCTCCCTCTTTTCTCTTGTGCACATAAGGTGTTCGTCGAATTGCTTGTAAAGCTTCCCTTTTCGCGAGACTTCGGGACTTGTCCGTTGCTCATTCTTTCGAACTAACTTCTTTCTCTTTTACAGGTCCTTCGGGACCTGCGAGAGGTTACAAAGTGGTCTGATCCTTGCGGAGCAAGATCGCAAGGGCGAAGCGCGACTTAGGCAACGCAAGCTAAGTTCGCGTCTTTGCCACAAGGGTGACTCGCGACTTAGGCAACGCAAGCTAAGTTCGCGTCTTTGGCCGCAAGGGTGCCTCACGCCTTAGGCAATTCCAGCTAAGGTCGTGACAGCTTGTCAGTGTCTGACACTGACAGAGTACTTGCGGTGCCACCGCCTAGTCTGGAGGTGCCACTACTCAGTCCAACGGTGCCACCACTCAGTTCTCAGGTTCTAGGCGGTGCCACCGCCTACACTATTTCAGCTCACTGGTTGGGCTCCAAACTTGGCCCAAACCAGTCCGAACTCGAGTCCAATTGGCCCCTACTTGGGTTGTAGGATTAATACCTAATCCTAACCCTAATTAACGTACTAACTACAAATTTAAAGACATTTCCTAAGCTATTACAAAGTCCGTAAGTCAAGACTTCTTCTGGCGAGCTTCCGGCGAACTTCCGGCGGTCTTCCAATAAACTCTCGGAAAACATTCTACGGACTCCCGGCAAGCTCCTAGACTTCACGATTTGATCTTGGCAAGTTCCAATGAGCTTCTTCGGCAAGCCCTGACCTTTCTCGGCGAGCTCCGCGAACTTCTAACGAACCTTCCAGTGAGCTTCCGAAAAACCCTTCGGCAAGCTTCCTACTCATTCTCGGCTAGTTCCGACAGCATTCCCGACGAACCTTTGGACTTCCGTCGAACTCTCGAACTTGCAACGAATCCTTCGTGCTTGACTCCAACACTTTGTTTCACTTTATGTCTTCGTCGTTATTGTAGTTAATCCTACACACATAAGCCAAAACTCTACTCCGATCTAGATAATTATTACAACGCGAATTGACATTCTGTTGCCCGGCACATTATTGGTTGGCGCTTTGTCCGATTCTTCAATGTATCGTCCTCTCTTGCGGCTTGTTGCCCAATCGACAGTTGACCTCCGCAACCCTGATATCCTTGGCGCAATTTCGCTCTCCTTGGCTCGATGCCCGACGTCCGAAGCCTTCTGCCGTCCAATATCCTAACGTGATCTCCTCCAGCGCAACGTCAATTCCTCCTGTGTTAACTATCTAATCTTGATCGAGTAGACCTGCATCACTCAAAATACAGTTAAACATCTAAACACAATCAATTAGTTTCATCATCAAAATCTGAGATTCAACAGCTTTATGTCTTATTGCCATCGTAGTTAATCCTGCACACTTTTCTCAACAAATAAATTAGATCAAACAAATTACAATTGACTTCATCATCAAAATCTGAGATTCAACACTTCTCTGGCAAGTTCTGAGACTTCTCGTCTGGTTCTTGCATAACTTCAAATGAACGTTTGGATTTCCGACGAACTCTCGAACTCCCAACGAAATCGCGTCCTTGACTCCGGGACTTCATTTTGCTTCGTGCTTTACTATCGTAGTTAATCCTGCATATGTAAAAACATACTTCGATCTAGACAATTATTACTAAGCTTGAATCATATTGTCTGGCATGTCATTGGACCATTGACGCTTCATCCGATTCTTCGGCGCATCATCCTCTCTTGTGGCTTATTGCCCAATCGGCCATTGACTCTGCAACTCCGATATCCTTGGCGCAATATCTACTCTTCTTGGCCCAATGCTTGAATCTATAGCCCAAAGCCTTCTGTCGATACGTCAACCGATCCTCCTGCCCGACGTCCAATCTTCTAACATATTTTCCTCTAGCCCAACATGATTCTTCCTGCTTTAATTATCTCATCTTAATCAAAGCATCCTGTGTCACTTAAAATACAAATCAAATCATAAATACTATCAATTGGTTTCATCATCAAAATACAAGATTTAACAGCAATAACCTATCACCATTTTTATTGACACCGGGAGCACTAATAATTTTATGAATAGCAAGATTGCTATCCAGATGGCCTTACCTATTGAGAATTGCAGTAGGTTTGACATTAAGGTTGCCGACGGATGAATTTTGAAGTGTGATCATAGGTGCCCATGGGTGAAACTATTGCTATAGGACCAAGAGATTATTGCATATTTCTTCCTTCTCCCTCTTGATGATTATGAGGTCATGCTTAGTATCAAATGGCTGACGATACTAGATGATATTTCCTGAAATTTTGTGAAACTAATTATAAAATTTTACAGTAAAGGAAAATAGGTTATACTACACGAGAAACGTGGGGCCGATATAACGACAATTTACACACAACGAATGGAGAAGGTTTTGCACAAAGTATGCGGTGGCTTTTTGGTATAACTTGAGTAGCAAACTAAGAGAGAGCTAACAGAATTTGAAGATCTAAACCTACTTCCTTTGTTTGCTGAATTTTTAGATATATTTGACGAACCGCGCAACCTACCTCCTACTCATCAGCATGATCATTGTATATCGATTCTTCCGGGCAAACCTCCAGCAAATACTCGGCCATATCAGTATCTATATCTCAAGAAGGATGAAATAGAAAGGATTATAAAAGAGATACTCGAAACAGGAGTTATTCGGCTAAGTTGTAGCTCCTACTCTTCCTCCAGCAAATACTCTGCCATATCGGTATCCATATCTCAAGAAGGATGAAATAGAAAGGATTATAAAAGAAATGCTCGAAACAGGAGTTATTCGGCCAAGTTGTAGCTCCTACTCTTCACTGGTGATCCTCGTACGAAAGAAAGACGGAACATGGTGAATTTGCACTGATTATCGAGCTCTCAACAGCATAACTATTAAGGACAAATACCCTATTCCAGTAGTAGATGAATTGCTTAATGAATTAAAGGGAACACGAGTCTTTCCACACATTAAGAGCTAAGTAGATGAACATCACTTTATTTAAAATTTATAAATATTTATTATAATTTATTTATTAATCAAATGATAAGTGAAAAAAAAACATAGTGATATTAACTCGATGAATCGTCCAAGTAGCTTTACCTAGCGGTAGAGGAAGGTTCGCTCTCTATTGAAATTCGATTTAGTACTAGTGGGAGGCTACTCTAAAAATAAAAAATAAAAAAAATTCAGTAACACTGAGTAGGAACCCCAAAAGTTAACTCAGAATGAATACATGATCTAAAATCAATCATCCTATTGGCATATATCAAATACCCAAAGGATCACTCCCCGAACAACGGATGGAGGGGCTTTATCGTACATGATGAGTTTGTGTTCTCCTAATAGCGGATGGAGGTAAACTCATATCATACTCCTAATAACGGATGGAGTGGTGTCTCTCACCCACCAAAGTAAGGACACGTTCCTCCTAATAATGGATGGAGGAACCATCCAGCCACCATGTCTGACGGCTAACTAATCCCCGAAGGGAATCGCCCTACTTGCCCTCGACAAGGTAATAATAGTATCTCATGGTCATATGTATGTCGAGATGAAATAACACATCAAAGACATCTCTTTTAAACATCATTCATGTCAAATACTACTAATTAGCCCTCAATTGATTTGAATCATAGTTCAATCGATCACATTAAAATCGATTTAATTAGAACATCATTGAATCGATCTCTAATCCTCATTTAACTAGTCTAGAACCACCCTAAACGAGTATAATTTAGACTAAATTAGATTTAAATTAAGTAAAATTGACTTAAATAAGTCAATCAATTCGGAATCATTCTGAATCGATCTAGATTAATCAAGCTTAGTTTAGTTCAATCAATGTTTAGGCTCAAATCCAATAATAATATTGGGCGAGGTTGGGTCAGCCCATATATTGATCATGTGCACTACACATGACTATGCATGCATCACACCAGGCTGGCCCAGCCTTGACCCATGAACTAGTCATGTGCGTCGCATGTGACCGCCCATGATGTCTGGGCTGGGTTAGCCTATGGGTTGGGCTTGGTCTGCTGATTAGGCCTAGCTAGTGGGCTGTGGCCTAACCTATGGGTTGGGCTTGGCCTACGAGCGGATTCAACCCAATTCCTATCTAATTTCATACCACAACATATATTCACTGATAATTATATATATATATATATATATATATATATATATATATATATATATATATATATATATATATATATATATATATATATATATATATATATATATATATATATATATATATATAATATACTAAAAGATAAGATGGAGAGATAAGCTTTAATATAAGGAAATAACCTTCTAAATTTAATAAGAATTAGAAATCATACTTTCAATGCATAATTTCAACATAATCTAGTCATATAAATTTTAAACCATTCAGAATAATATATTTTAAATTTCAGATCAAAGAATATCAAAAATTTTAGATAACATATCTTAATCTAGCAAGAAAATTTTAATCCAGATAAAATTAAAATATTAATTGTAATACTAGAAAATATCATATATTTAATATATAAAACATATAAATTTTTAGCATGTTTAAATCTAAAAATAAAAACCTTAAGCAAGGGTCCAAGAATATTATAAAATCTTCAATTAATAGATTTTAATGTGATAATAAAAATTTTGACATTTAAAGGATTGATAAATACTTTTGAACTATAAAAGTTTCAATATTTAAAAAATCAAAATAAAAACTTTTATTTTTCAAGAAAGATAGGAAAACCTACCTTTCCTCCATAAGATATAACTCCTCGTTCCTCTTGTTGTTGGGCTCAACTAGATGAGGAACGAAGGAAAGAAATCCCTCCCCTTAAATAAAAGGAGGTGAGCCTCCATTAAAGATATTTTTTCTTAATTTTTATATTTATTTAATATAAATTATTTTTATTTAATATACTAACAAATATGATATCATCCTATTTGAAATGCTTAATAGTCATTTCCTAATTCATAATGAAAAACAAAAAAATAAAATTAATATTTCTTAAATTATAATAATAAATAAAAAATAAAAATTAATTTTTAAATTAAATATTTAATTTGATTAGGCCCAATGTAATAAAAAAAGAGGGAACAGTGATTTCAACTGTAGTTTCGACATCTTGGATTTTAAGGGGTGATCATTTGAGAAATATCAAAAAAATTCAGAAAAATTATATATTTTTATTTTATTTATTTATTTATACGCGCTAAATCTGGATCCAAATTACCAGTCCCATATCTGTGCCCCCATCAGGAATCCAATCATCCAAAAGCAAGTTAACTTTATCTGTGAAACAAGGTGGCTTGCCATCGAATCTTGATTGGACACAAAACGGACGAGACTGGGGAACAACCATGCACATACGCGCAATAAAATAACGAAGGATGTGCGTTCCAGAAGGATTCTGCACCGTCAAAGGAAAGATTCCATGAAACAGTAGTGCAGTCCAGTCCAAGCTTTGAGACATGTAATGTAGAATATTCACACAAAAGCTATTGTTTATGGCCTTATCTTCTCCTCCGAAAAGCCTTGGATACAAATGCCTGCTACTGATGTATAGGCATCATATTCTCCATCCAAACTTAGGTTGAAAGATAAACCCAGTGTTCATTACACAAAGATCCACTCATACGTACAGCCAGATCAAGGCCACAATTAATAGGTGACCGGCACGAGAAAGCTTCAGCTGTGCTTCTTTCAGCTGGTGGCACAACGCCAGTTTCTTGTGCATGATGCTACTGGCAGCAGCGGCAGTGGAAGGGTTCCACGAGAGTTTTCATCACCCATGTCCATGGGGCATCGACAAGTGTCGAAGGGGTTCACCTCCCCATTGTTTCTCTGAGATGGACTGGTGGTGGACAAGGGGGATAAGGTGGCGGTGGGGATGGATAGATGCCTGCTCAGAATTGGGGGCTATTCTGTCTCCCTTCTGCCTTTAATCTCCTTTTCAGTGCTTTTGATGCAGTTTGATTGATGTCATCATTCTGAAGAATCTAGTTTAAAATACAGTTTATACGAACTCATCATTCTAAAAAGATTTATAAGAGAAAGAGAAATCTAAGACAGTAGTTAGATTTATATTCAACCCAATTAAAAGCCTCCAAGGGTATGTGGGATTGATTATATGGTGATTATTTTAGAACAAACTCCTAAGTCTTAAGTGATTTCTAATGCATTACTTCTTCCATTTTTTGAGATCGCAAGTGCAGATTCTAAGATTTGTAAGATCATGAGAGAACTCCAGCAAATGAGAGTGCTAAAACAACTATTCTGATCTTTGTAGAGGGAAATGAATATAACTTCATTTAGAAAACTCGAAATTTAACTCTGTAAATTATGTCAGAACCTAATAAACTTTTTTTATATATATTTTGCCTTATAAATAATTTTGAAAATTGGTATAATAATTAACATGATATCATTCCTAAATTTTTTATTTATCAAAATTATGTTGGAGTGTTGACTCAATAGACTTTTCAATGACATATATTTCTCCTTATAATTAATGTTGAAATTCAGTCTAATAATTAATATGATATCATTCCTAAATTTTTTATTCATCAAGAGAGAGAGAGAGAGAGAGAGGCTGATAATATAGAACATTTTGATTTTTCTTCATTCAGGGTATGAAGATATATTCCTGTGTCGCTTGTGACCATCCACATCCCTCATGTAATAACATTATCATGATCAGAATATCTTACCCCAGTCATCTGATCATGATCGAGGGAAATATTCCTGCTTGAGGGTTGCAAGAAACTGCTCTATAAATAGGAGGACATGGAGGACTGCTTCGGTGCTCGTAGGCCTCGTTACAAGTTCCTCCTCGCTTGTTAGGTAGCCAACTATCGTACCTTTGCCCGGCTCATCATCTGTGTGGACTTCTCCTGGTTAATAGCAACGAAGGAGGATGCAGATGGTGATGCTGTTGACAGAAGATAGAGAGCACAGATGATGACTTGCAATGGCCTCCTCCTGCATCTCACTCCTTTGTGCTCTCTATGCTTCTGTCATCACCTTCGGCTCCTTGCTGTCTCCAATTACTTCTCTTTATGCTTGTTCCTCGATTAGCTCCCAAGATATATACTTTTGTTCTGGCATGCCTTGGTTTGTTTGTTTGTTTGTTTTTCTCTGTAAGAATTTACAGTTCTGAAGAATAAACTATGTACATTGACATACGTGTATGCATAAATCTTCTTATAATCATCGATCCCTATATACAGAATTTCTGCATTGTTCTATCTACAGCTCAGTTTGCACAAAGTAGTGCACGTTCAAACAAGCAAGCTGAGCTGCTTGTGGCATGTGTGCATGCAAGTAGATCTCTATTTATCGAAGGTAATCTTATGATTTGTAATGTCGCATGTTGTACTTGCATGTCGGATTACAAATCAGAGTTAGATTTGATATCTTATCTATCCTCTCGCATTCATGTCTTTTCGCACGTTACCCTCCCTCTTCTCGTCCTCTAATTCAATCCGCATATATTTGTCACATCCTTTCTTCCTCCCTAACCACCAATTACGCATCTGCAATTGTAAATAGCAAATTTCCATGTAGGCAGTCAAGCAGAGGCATCCATGACTGCCGTTTGTGTCAATTTGCTCCTACCATCGATTAAGACTTTTGTGCGTGGGTCTTGTGTGTTTGTATTGTGTGTTGAGAGAGAGAGAGAGAGAGAGAGAGAGAGAGAGAGATTCCGTCCTAAGCATATGTAAATATGCAATACATAATCTATGTGCTTGACGGGTTACTTTACTGTCACTCTGTAGTTAGAAATAAAACCTCAAAAGAATTCACTCTGACTCCACTTCAAATAAATTGGTTGAATGGAAAAGTTTTGAATGTAACTTAATAGTAGATGTATTAACGATCAATGCTACGCTTTTCTCTCCTTTAACTTTGTAATATGTTTCTTAATATTTTTCTTTTTGTGACAGGAAAAGTCATATGAGCAGCTTTTAAGATTAAAAAAAATTATAGAAAGCAATTATTGGGTAATTAAAAAAATTATATATATATATATATATATATATATATATATATGTATATATATAATCAGGGACTAAGCTTGCAATCGTCCAATGCTATAACCATAAATCCTGTACAAATCTTCGAAAGAAGCCAATAATAAGATGGAAATGGCATCACAACTGTTTGGGCTGGATCATTGGTATTACATAATAAGTATGCAAAGAATACGAATCCACACTTAAAAGACATTCAAACATGCAGAAATGTCCCCGTTCATGAGACTTGATAAATTTTGTCCGCTGATTTATGGAAGCATTTCTCTTGACTAGAAGAATTCTTTGCCAAAGAATTTCTCAGGCATTATTTTGACTCCTTATACAAAATGTATAGTCCAGGTGATTCACAACCACCATACAGTTTTTTGAGGCAGAAAACGGATTATTTTCCAAATAATGCTGCCTACCAATAAAAATTATAATTTAGAGAAGGCTGGACAGACTCAACATAAAGCCAGAGCTATCGGTCTAGTCAGCAGATCCCCGAGTTAAATCAAAAGGCATTCACATATAGATGATATGTGGCATGTACAAAATCCTCTTCAAGTATAACCATCTCAAAACAAGGTTAACCGCCTTAGACAACCAAAGCTCTATCTGGGTGACAAGCAGGCTACTTTACAACCACAGTATTGAATACAAATAAAAGCACCTAAGTGTTGGATCCACCGCCAGCTTTGAAAAATGCCTGTTAAAAGGAGCAACCATAATGATTACTACACAAGACCAAGGAATCATGACTCAGTCGAAGATTCAATATCTTCAAAAATGAAAAAAAAAAAAAATTGGGAGTACTACCAGCTTAGTAGCAGCAACAGATTGGCTCTGTCTTTCTTTCTTCTCTCTCTGACACTCACCACACCAGCTGGAGAAATCCTTCTGATATTTCTTCATCTCTCTAAAGACTGAACTGTAGACCAGATTGCAGAAGATCAAGTGTCGCCCAAAGCACATGAAATAAAGAGGATCAGCAAAGCAAAGAAAAAAGAGGAGAGTTTAGCAAAAGAATATTGACAGTGTGGAACAGGATGTTATTTCAGACTGATCTTCACTTCGGTAGCTAATTCACTCCAACTCAACTGTTTGAACAACTAGATTACCCTAGACATGAGGTTATGCATAAAGAGGCGATCATTCTTTCCTATATCTTGTCTAGTTCTTCCCTTGCACAAGATATCCTGCTAACCAAGGTTAGGAAAATAGAAAAAAAAAAATCACAGATGCACTTGAGTATTTATTACAACCTGAAGATGGATATCAAGGTTCACAGGATCAGCAGGACGAGATCAAGAATGGGAGGCAGATCAGATTGAATCAGAAAGATTGTAAAAATAAAAATTATAAAAAAACAAATAGAAAATTCAAAAAATTGTAAAATAAAAATCGAGAAAATAAGATATAGATGCTAAAACATTGTTTTACTCTCATACTCTATAAGATATAAATTTTTTTGTTAAAACGATATGGAACAAGAACATAAAAAGATGATAAAAAATTATCCAAACATAACACTGAAGAACAATGAAGACTAAATTAAAAATTATTATGATATATTATTATGAATAATAATATTAACAACATCACAAAAGATATTATTACATTAAATAATTATTTTATATCAAAACAAAAGGCCTATGCTTCAAAGATGATTACAGGTGCCATTTTGACCTCAGTTCCTCTCTAATAGTCATGTCTCAAGTATTGGATAGGTCAAAGATAAGATAAGGACTATATTCAAAAAGGCACATACATGATTTGGAATTAATCCACAATCCAATACCATCTCTGGCCATAAGATGGCATCACTAATATCCTAAGGGATAAGAACTAATGCTTATCTTCGAGACCCTTCTCTTTCTATCTAGCTTTTATAGTGGGGAATAGTGAACACAACAATACAGACCTATAGCACAGAACTCTTTACCAATCAGATAACACATATGAGATGAAAGTTGATTTCTAAGAAAAAAAAATTGTTCATCCATGGTAAACAACATTCAGAAAATCTCAGTGCCTCGAGTTACAAGCAACAAAATAATACCTTTATGCTATTGAAAGAAACATACCATGAAAACATCATGCATCGAAAAACCAAAAACATAAAGGTACCTTCTACACCACAAAAGCATATTGATTCTATGTCCAGAAGTAGTGGGACGAGCACCATGTCGATGACGGCCACGATGAAGTACAGCTTGACCAGGGACATGAGAGTAATCTAAGATTTCCTGCTATTGGAGAAATAACCAAAAACCTTTAGGCAATTTGTTCATACTATTCAATGGATGAAAGCATCAAAATAACTACGTAAAGCAACCACAACAGAAACATAAATAAATAAATAAAAAGTAAGAGTTGCATAAAAAAACAATGTGTTCCAGAAAACCAAATACACGCAAACACTACTGCTTGTCTTGTTTGTGTGAGAGATCAACTTTATGTGACTAATGAGTATAAGCTAGCCTTATACCTAGTATTTCATACATTGAAAATATTTAATATACCATAAGGCAAGGAATTGCATGCCTTTGCAAGAATTCATCATCTGTCATAAGCAAGGATTGCTATTTTCACACTCCCTGCCATGATGTCTGTCACAAACACAAACTAGACAAAACCAACACATGGCATGGGTTGTTGAAACTAAATGCAGAATGTTGATTCAGTTTAATACCATTTTAATAATGCCTAATTGAAAACAATCTCAACAATATTCTTTTGGATTGGTTTCACTGTTACAATCATCAGTTTCTATATATTTTGCAAGTCTCAGTGCATTCTGGTGTGGTTTAGTCATTAGTGAGCATGTAACACTTAAAACAAAAGGAAAGAGTTGCTGCATGATAACAGCAATCAAGTATGCCCTCATGAAATAAATATTAATGCAATATGCTTGATGAAGTTTGTTCACCAGTTTCTACAGCAACTTACTAGCTTAAAACTTCAGATCTGTTACAAATTCCAGGTCAATATAGAACAATCAAATAAGACTAAGTAGTTTGATATGACTGCCCTATGATATGCACAATTTTGTAAACAGACATGTGCAAAAAAACTTCTCATGAGACATAATAACCTCTGGCTGTGTCTCTGTATTCACATGTTTGTCACATCGAATGCCCCGGAAGAACAAATCACCCCCAAAAAAATCTTTCCCCAAGCACACATTTAAAGTAACTTCTGCATCATCCACATGGAAGCCTGCATCACGAGAACTGCAATGACTTAAAAAATGAAGCATAAAAGAGCTACTTCAATTTAATTACATGAAAATAAAGATTGAAGTAATATAAATCCATATCTGGGAAACTTAAACCACCCAAGAATATGATGAACAGACAATGGCATAAATTACTGTAAGAGCAACCATAAAAAGAACATGTTTGAAATGCAAAATCTGAGTTTTAATGTTGATAGGGGTGTGTATTTAGCATTTTTTATAATTTAACAGACTAATATCAAAGAGAAGAAAGAGGACCAGTGCAGAAATATAGGGTACAGAAAAGCAAAAATCATTGTAACACATTAACATGCAAACTTTGCTTCATGAGAAAAGAAAAGGAAAGCATCTTCTAGTGGACGTGAGCTTTCTGTGGTTATTATACATTCATATTAAATTTGTAAATATGACATGCTTAGCTTCACTACTTTTACTCTAATTGCAGAGTTTGGTAACATGACAAAAGAGAGCAATCTTACTGAACTTATTTGCATTGAGATACCATATAAATTATCTCTATATAGTTAACAAGAACAAGCAAGTGTATGATATTGCCTAGTAATCTTCAATTAGCTTAAGAAACAGAATAGCTACAGATGGATTTGTTATGAGCTACCTCACAAAAATATAGGAATGCAGAAGATCCAAAATCAGAACTAGCTCAAAATGTTTAGATGGAATCAGACTGCAAGTTTCACCCATGGTAAGGATAATTGTGTATATCAGCAACACTCCCTAAACCTCTTAATTTTGGTAACATCCTTAGTAGTCAATAGATGGACTGACTTGTTGGTGCGTATCACATCAAGTAAAGGGCATCCAAGAGCATTTAGTAAAGATGAATAGCACCGATCAACCCAAACAAACACATGCACCATAGCCAGACACACGTGATATTTTGCACGAGTACACTGTGATACCTAAATCCATGGTCTCAATCATGTGTCACAAAAACAGGTTTTTGAAGAGGCATCAATGCATCCTGTAACTTGCTATTTGTTGCCGTCCACCAAGAATGTTTTCAGCCCGGAATGGTTCAGATATTTTCAGCACACACCCACGATGCCCTTGTAATAAAGTATGTCATTGTGATGATAACGAGCTTAGTCCTTTATTCTTTTTTGTATTATGCTTTTTACTTAAACAGTATTTTTAAAAGTGCTAGACGCCAAAAGGCGCCAAAGTCCCAAAATGCCCGAGGCACTTAAGTGCCCACCCGAGCGAATTGAGGAGCTATAGAATATAAAAATATAAAAATATATAATATAATTGATAAATATGATTATGTAAATAAAAATACGACATTAAATTGAATTTTTTGATGAATCGTCTGTATTGCTTCATACACTTGTCATTAATCCAGAAATCCTAATAATAGTTCTAAATAAATAGATATTAACGATGCTAAATAAGGACTAATAACAATTCTAAATAGTGATAAACAGTGCTAAATAAGGATTAGTAATTCTAAATAGGAATTAGTTCTAAGGATTAATATCAATTCTAGTTTATTATATGGTAATAGTAGTTTTAATATCAGTTAAGGATTAACAATCCACTATTAACAATAGTCATACAGTAGAGGGGGAGAAAAGGAGTCACTGACGGTTTGAATAAGGGGAAGGAAAGGGTGGCAATGACGGAGGAACTTTCGGACGATGACAGAGGCAGCGAAGGAAGCTACAGATGGTGGCAGCAGCAATGGAGAAAGCTGCGGACAATGATGATGATGGCAGAGGAAGCTGCGAATGGCGATGTCAGGGGTGAAGGAAGCTTCAGATATGTTCGTCGGTGACAAAGGAAGTTGTGATCCTGTCCCTCGATGTTGGGAGTTACACATGAAAGCAACAATGGTGGAGGGAACTGCGCACGAAAACTACAACAACGACTGTGCATGAAGACAACGACGGGACTAGAGTGACGAAGTACCTAAGGTTTATGGGTCGAGGGTTGCACGAGGGTAGTGGGGTTTACTGTTACTATTTACTATGCTTAGTTGGTTTAATTGAACCAACTAAGTTATTGTTCAAACGAACCAGAGTTGACCATCTTGTTCAATTGCTCGCTTGAGGCACCCAGCATCTAGGCTCAAGCGAGCACCTAGGCGGCGCTTCACTAAAGCATGTCACCCAACAATTGTGCGAGGCCCAAGGACCTTTTTAAAACATTTTACTCAAAATAATTTTGAAGAGTATTTTAGAGTTGTCTTAGGTGTCCAAAGAGAAAGGGAGGTACCTAATTATGTTTAGTGTCTGGGAACAAAATATAAACATATAGTAATCACTTGAATATCTCTAATCCCTTATGTGTCATCACAGATTTTGTAAGCAGTTAGATCTACTCTAATTTTCTTAGAATGAAATTATGAAAGACAAGACCAGAACAAACAGCAAAGGGTATACTAGTTAGAATGAGAAGACAATAAATTTAAAAATTTTATTCTGGACTGGTCATGTTAAGTAGTTTAATATATGGTAACTTTCTTACTCCAGTTACCCCCATTATACCTGTGCTCTCTCTTACATTTCTTATATCTGTTTCATTTGTCTTTCTACCTCTTTCTCTGCTTGTTTCTAATCAAATTTTGTGTCAATGGACAGATGGACAGCTATAATTAATCTAGTCAGCATATCTGTTATAAGATCTGGGCCAACAAATTGCAGATGATACAAGTTCTCATGCAAAAAAAGAAGATAAAATCATATGACAATTACTTTCAACTAGCATCAAGGCATTTATTAACATCTACCAGATATAATTCCTGACAAGTTTTAAAGCTTATATTGCACCGGCCAGTACGAACGAGTATACAGACCAGGTAATTACCCAATCTGGTTCGAAATAAAGGTCATTACATCTTAATGTCACGAACGGTCATTACGCACCCGCAACATCTTTGTTCAATGAACCGTTCGTCGCTTTTGCATGATTGTACAGATGCTTGGCAACATGTTTTGCCTTCGTTTTGTGTATTTTTGCTTAAAATCTGTAAGCAGGAACAGATCGCAACGCTGCAGTGCGACCGCTCACCCCAAAATAGCTCTGTTTTCGCGTGTCACGACTTGTTTTCTGTAGGCTATAGTGCAGCGCAAAATGTTAGCCAGCTCAGACCCTTGGAACCCCCCGGGTGGCACAGGGGTGGATGGGGCTTCGAGGTAGTGTTGGGCGTTGATCGGTTTTCACAAGTTCTCACATTAAGTTAACGGGAACTTTCCATCGCACTTGACACCCGGTGAGTAGTCGTTTGCAGACTTGCGACTGTTCATTTTGCCTTCTAAAGTCCTTGTTTTTTCCTTCCCCTCTTTTCTCTCTTGCACACCAAGTGTTTGCTGAATTGCTTGTAAAGTTGTTATCTTTACGAGATGTCGGGACTTGTCCGTCACTCGCTTTTGAACTAATCAACCTGCTCTTCTTATAAGTCCTACGGGACCTGAGCGAGGTTGCAATTAGACTGACCCTTTGCTGACAGATAACGCAAGGGCGCTTCATGATTTAGGAATCCCAGCTAAATTCGAGACATTAGCGCAAGGGTGCTTCACGACTTAGGCAACTCCAACTAAGTCCATAACTTTGACGCAAGGGTGCCTCACAACTTAGACAACTCAGCTAAGTCCGTGATAGTAAGCCCTGTACACCAGCACCATTTTTTTTTTCTGTTTTTATAAGGATAAAATAATTGGTTCCTTTTTCTCATTTTCTCTGTCTCCTCAATTACCTCCTTGTCCTTTTCCTCCAACTACATCTCTCCTTCCCCTCTACTACCATCTCCTCCTACTCTGATGTTGCTGCTCCTCATCCTCCACCCACTCATCCTATTTGCCTCATTGTTGTTGCTGCCTCCTCGTTTGGGTTGCCATCTTGTCCTCCTCCTGCTGGTACACCCCTTTTCTCTCTCTCTCCTCCGTCACCTCTGCTGCCTACACCTCTTCTCTGCCACCAATAGTGAATAAACACACGGTACCCTCAACTGTCTCAGTATATGCCCATGGACCAGTATCATTACCAGACTGATTGGAACCTTGATTCTTGATATGAGAGAAGTAAACAATCATATAGATTATATGTGCTAAATGTCAATCTAAATTTAGCTGATTATCAGAAAACAGTAGTAAGACTGCTTTCTAAATATATTCAGGTTAGTTACCTAATTCAACATCCTTTTCCTTCCCATATTCAACAACAAAACCATGATGCGAGTCCAAAGTTGATCCACCAACCTCAGGAAAAAAAACTGCACCCCAAGAAAATAAAAGTTTTCAGAGATATTTAATACAAAAGTGACAAAAATAAACCACAGATCCATTATCCTGTTAGACAGAGAAGGTGGGTTTGCTGATCACCTTTTGCTAATGGTGATACAAATTCTTCTATGAGCTTGTTAAGCATGGCTTCCAGGCCAAAGTCGTCAAGCACAGCACCATACTTATTCATTGTATTTGGTCGCATTATTTTGAACTTAACTGTATTAACCCACTTTTCAAAATTTTCTACCTAAGAATTAATAAAATATCCATAAGTGTGTGACAATAACACTTGCCATATTTTTGAGAAACAGTAAAGAAATCCAGTGGTACCTCATCTAATAACAGCTCACAGAAACTTGGCTGAAACAGAGGAAATGTATAAATTCCAGGTGAGGGTTCGCATAGAAAATTTCTAAAGCTCTCCTCTGTGTTATCATTGATTGCCTTGAGAAATGATGGCACAAAGAAAGCTGATGGATGCAGACTGTAAAGTTCTTTATGTAAAGGCTGTCAAAACAAAAAACAATGACAAGTCAAATAAATCTCGTAGGAGGTCAGCATTCAAATTAGGCAGACAATTATAAAGTCATCACTGTGAAAAGGGAAAAAAATATAAAATAAAATCAAAGCAGATTAAACAAGCATCTAAAGGAATATCCTTCCTAATGGTATCAATGATACGGTCCAATGAAACATAACCCAGTAATATGTTCACATTATATCAGACATTATGTTATATACATCAAGAAGTTAGGCGCAACACAAACTATGTCTTTATTGTTGTGCAGTTCAAAAACAATTTTTTTAAGTACAAAGACAAATGCATGGAAACTCTGGCAATACTCTCAATCAAAACAGAGCTCCATCATGTTTATTTGCTGACTAAATATGCTATACTTCAATCCCTAGCATTCATTTTACTTTATTTATCATACTTTGAGAACTTCAGCCTCCTCAAATTTATAAATTTCATTAACTTAAGATATTAGTAAATTACCATAATCATGATTCATGAGAAGGTTGCATCAATCTGAGTGCCATTTCAAAGAAGAAGAATGAATCTCTTTCACGTAAGCAGATAATGGCTTCCAGTCAAAGATATTGCTTCATATGAGCATCTCTATCTTTTGATAGCTTCAAATTAAAAATTATTGGAAAAAAGGAAATCTGATCCTAAAAAGGAATTGAAGAACACCCAACCTGGTTGCATTGCAAAATTGTGATTTTTATATATGTTATTTACTAAATTTGAAGAAAAAAAAAGAATATGTGTCCCTTAGTTGAGTTCCATTAAAGTTTCACCTTGAATTATAATGTTATGTCAAGAATTGGTAAATCAGGTGAAGTATCTTTGTATTTAGATGCCAGTTGACTTGCAACATATTTGTCCTCTTGATCATAAACAATCATTAACCAACGTGACCTTCAAAAAATTGGTTTGCCTTTAAGAGATCAAAAACTTAAATGAACTCTTTCAAAAGCTTTCATAAATATTATACATATTGCCCATAATCTTCTTTGCAGGAAATAGCATTATAATCTTACATGTCAGGACAAGTTTGATCCTTAAACTAGTCATGAAGTAGGAATACTTCAAGAAGCTACCTTTTGCAACAACATGCAAGCATAATGACAACTTAGAGAGGCTCACACACTGTTCTGGAAAGATGAACAGGGAATAAGATGAATCTAAGGTACTACATAAAGGGTATGAATCAGGAAAAGAATAGAATAGGGGATATGATTCTATATCAACCATATTTTATATAATCTCACAATTGAAGAAGTACATATGTCAAGAAAAGATTATATTGAAAATTTACTCCTTACAAGGATAATCAGGGAATCAATGGCTGAAAGTAATGAGTGGGTGGCATTTAATAAAACTGGATGAACATAAAACCGGTACCGTCTACTTTCACATGGACAGTAACAGCTCCACATGATACATGGTAATTCCCTCCAAGAAATGCTAAAAATATTATAATAGACCACTATTTGCCACAAACTATCCTTGGGACTGATATATATTCCTTGAGACCATCTTTCCTCTCGACACAAAAAGAAAAAAGAAAAAACATGATCAAAAGATCACAACTAGAAGTCTTATGCATGTAGTAAACTGAAACAACCAAAAAAAGTTTTCTAAATTCAGTCCCCAGAAGGGCTGTCCATACAGCCTACAATGCTGAATGACATGGGGAAGTTGCCAATGCCAAATCCCTATATGTAATAATATGGGGGCTGTCGGCCTAGTGTGTCTTGGAAAGAACTCTCCAGTCTCTTATCTCCATTTCCTTGCATTTTTAGCTGTTCCCACATTGACCAGGTCAAATCCTCTTTCCAAATTGAGACAGAAATATTGGCCTTTTTCTTGTTGATTGAATAGGCTTCCTTGTTGAAGATGATATTCATCTCTGTTCCTCTCCAAAAGAGGCTAGCTGCTGTTTTGAAAATTCCTCATCACATCCGGACTCAAATACGCCACATCAGTGCCTAACTTGACTTCAGCAGCAAGCCATGCTGGAACTGAGGCTAGTTGCTTTGTGCTGAACAAGGCCCTATTCTGGCTGTCCACATGGTTGCTTCATTCTGGTTTCAAGACAATCCATACAGGAGACCAGAATGGTTTCATTGCCATGTATAATAATAAGCTTGGCACATGCCTGGGCAGATGAGAGAAACAGCATGTCACAGCAAGACATTCTGGTAATCATCTCTAAGCCAGTGTCAGTGCACATTTGACAAGCTACACGCAGTCCTTGATCTTCAAATGTCAATTATACAGATTGCCTGGTGAGATCTACTGCAAACTCCAGTATCAATTGAGCTGGATGTAATAACATGCACAGAGAATACAGACAAACATATGTAAGTATATATAAATACATATGCACACAGGCCTATAATATCTTTGAAAAATGTCATATACTGTTTAACACAATTTCATAATTGTCAACAGTAGAAGAAAAGATGATAAGAAAAGTATCAAGCAATTGTTAAGGGACTTTCACCATGACACTGTTGGTAATACTACTCAAAAGCAATCACCAAAATAATCAGAAAAGTTTTGCCAAATCATATAAAAAGTAAATTTGAGAAATTTATCCAAAATTTCTTTTTTTGAATCATTCATGCTCAAGGGCCAAAATGAGAGAACTTTTGTAGACAAGCAAGCACGAGGATTCTCAACTACCAAAACGTAAAGAGATCAGCATAATCAAATGGCAAACTACCAAAACGTAAAGAGATCAGCATAATCAAATGGCAAACCTGGTAAGCTGACATTAATTTTTTCCTGTATTCTTTATGCCTCTGAACCTGATATAGCCAATAGGTATCCATATTAAATGAAGTGAAACAACTGCTTAGCTAACCTATAGCAAAGTAACAAACCACAATAACATGAAGAACTTATAAAATATGTCCAACTTGGGATAACACAGTAACAACCATAAGTAACTGCAAACAAATAAGTTATTGGGGCCTGCATCAATAATTTTGTTATACACAGTGCAGCTACCATCATATAACCATCTAATGAAGGAAACCATTAAATTCTGAATAAATATTTAATCATTCTAGTTTCAAGAATTGCAATTTCTGAACTAGAAATTGATTCCATTTACCGGAGATCTTATAGGTTAAAGAGATCATCAATGAAAAAGTTCTCTGATTTAAGAATGTCTTCTGACAATTAACCATTGTGTAATAATTCCTTAGTATTTATTGGATTAAAGTACTTAACAGAGAAAAAGCAAAGGTTTTTTGTACTTCAAACAACTTTCACAAATAACCAGCATCAGATCTTTTAAACTTCTACCATAACTACTACAACAATAAAAACTGTGGTGATTCAACGATTCGGAATCGGTTACATAGGTCTTGCCAAGCGAGCAATATTACTAGTTGAAACTAAGAGCAAGCTGATTCTATTCATCCAACTGGTTGCATCCATGTCTCTTTTTAAGACATATCTGCATATCTAAATTGGTCATGAATGGATATATTTTTAATTTCTAACAATTTGATGAATCCATCTCAATACCCTCACCTCTGCAACACTAATTTTTTATACATATTTCTCCCTAACAGACCAATATTAAGAAACATAAAGCACAGATAACCTTCCAATTTTCTTATATAATAAACTAAAAATATAAATCAGATGAAAAAAGTAATAACAACAAGCTCTACAATTTAGATCAACTTCTCAACATAATCCTAGATGATAAGGTATCATGAATTAATGAATAGCTAGAATATTTTTATTATTTTCTGGATTAGTTAGATCATAAAAATTTGTTCACGAAACATTACAGGAAAAATCAATCAGTCAGTAATTCAGGAGTTTCTCAACAATTCAAAAGAGTAATGTTACCATAATCATAATTTGAGTCTCAGTGTACATAAAGGTAAACCCTAGAATTTGACAGATGCCGATTCTCTGATGTCATGAAAAACAAATTTCTAAACTGTTTGAATATTAATTTATAAATAAATCTTTTGGGATGGAAACTACAATCATAACCATCTTCACGTGGTCCCTTTCTTCAGTGTTTTCACTAGTTACCTTAGGTTTGAGATAGGTCATGCAAAATCTCAGCAGTAGCAATCCTATAACAACCATTGAACCTTTTCATGGAAAATCAAGGCCTAGTAAGATGAATTAATTATCAATTTCCAAATCCAAGTTGACGGAGGCTGCATTTGGAAACACATTTGCATTTTTAATATGCATTTGGAGTAATGGGTTTGAGTGAATGTGCAATTGTAGAGTTTTTTGGGTATTTGGTAAACAATAGATGAAAACTACATTTTAAATGTGCATTGACATAAGTGTTGTTTGGCAAAATCGTGTTTAAAAAATTCATTGAATATGATGTGACAAATTTACCCTTCCAGTACTTTTAATATTTATTCAAAAGTGAATACATATTTTTATTTAAATTAATAAGTAAATAAACAAAATAAATGAATGAATATATGTATGTAATCTTACAAAAAATTTTGTATGATCCAAATATATAACAAATAAAAAATATAAGGATATAAATGAATATTAAATAGCCTTTGAAAATAATAAATAAAATTTTACCGAGGACATAAATCATATTGACAATCTTGTGATTTTAGATAATCTCATAGGGTGCTTTAAAATTTTTAAAAATTACAATAGCATCCGACAAATGTTAAAATGATAATGTTATCCTGTGATAGTATTAGCATTTAAGCATTTGCAATGCAACATCACGACCAAATATGATTTAAAAGGAATTTATCAAACATCAATCCACATTTGAAAGGAATTTATCAAACATCAATCCACATTTGAAATGTGTATTGACCAATACACATTTCAAATGTATTCCCAAAGGCACCTGACATTTATTAGACCCTGAATGCACCAACAAGTAATGGACAATAAATATGCAAAAATCTTCCAAAAAGGTCCAACCAATGCCTATGATGACAGTGATGAACATGGAAATAGTTATCCAAACTGATCCACTGAGATAATGAATCCAATCCAGTAACCACCAGCTCAAACGGCAGATACAAATCATTCAATATGTAACACAAGCAGATCGATCACATATTGCAAGGTTTCTTCATATATCAAATCTCTCCAACTAAGTTATCCTAATATTACGTTGGTGTGATCTCATAGAAAGATTACCAACAACAAACCTTATGCATGCAGGCAATCAAACCATGCTCTATCAAGCAATCAAACCATTTTTTGCAGAGCACAGCATGACTACTCATTTAATATCTCAAGGCTTAATTGAACCCAAAATTTCTTGGAGTAAGCCACGGAATTCCCGTTATTTCAGTCAAAAGTAGAATTTTTGAAGAACAAAAATATTATAGATCCCTGGAATCCGATCAACGGAAACCCTAATGTTTAGAAACTCCCAACTACAAAGGCAAACAAGACGAACAACAAAGCATCTCACCCTGTTTCTTTCTCCCTCTGGCAAGTACCGCGAGAGAATCTCCTTCATAAACTCCACCTTGGCATCGCGCGACACATCGAGCATGCTCGGCGGGAGGTGTCGCTCCAGGGAGCTGAAGATGGCGGAGTCGTACTCCGACTGCACGTCATCGTACCGCTCCGGCTTGTGGTCCGTGTTCGGATTCAGCCTCAGCCGCCGGTCCCCGTACGTCGGCCTCGCCGGAGGCGCCGGCTGCTTCGCCACTGGTCCGTTCCCGTTGCCAGCCGGCGATCCCTCCCTCCTCTCGACGGTACCCTCCAGCGACATCGCTTGCTGCCGGAGGCTCAGGCGACTGGTGGCGGGTGAGGGGATTACTTCCCACAGGCCATCTCAGAGGAGAATTCGGATACGAGTCGGAGGAAATTTAAGACCACGAAAGTTTAGGGTTAGGGTTTGGGGAACGGGGAGAGAGAGAGAGAGAGAGAGAGAGTGTGTGTGTGTGTGTGTGTGGTGTTCGCTTGACATAAGTTACGACATGAACGGGGTTGGTTAACGACACTGCGTCGGTAAATAATTACGGGCTTGCCATGGACCGGGGGAGAATGTCGTCGTTTTACAGATGCAAATTAGGGTTTCGTTGGGGAAGGAGAAGAGGGAGGTCCGATCCGCTGTACCACTCAACGCAGCATACGCTTTGATGCTCCTTCCACGCCACTCGTGGACCTCTTTTGCCATGTGGGTCCCATCGCCATGGCCACGACGCAAATTTCAAATTAGGGTTTCCTGTTGGGGGAGGGTGTCCGATCCGCTGTGCCATGTGAAACGGCACTCACGTCCACCTTGATTGTCTTTGAACGTGACGCGTGGACTTCCTTTTGCACGCGGGTACGGCAGCCGTGTCCAGCGGATATAGCACATCGTTGGGGCGCATGTCTAAAGGGTACGAATCAGATGGGTTATGCATTGATTTGGGTTCAAACCATGGCAACCAAATTAGTTGTTCGAGTTGTTTTTTGGGGAATTCAAATGAGTACTTTTAATTATTTTTCACTCAATGTATTACATTAAAACCATGTCTACTAATAATGGGATTTGAATTTTGATCGTGGATGCGACGTCTTAACAATGATAACGTTAGATGATCTAAATGAGTTGGATTTTGAGGTCTCGAAGTAAGCTAGTTATGAACTAACACACACCAAGTGTTGGACTTTAATATATATATATATATATATATATATATATATATATATATATATATATATATATATATATATATATATATATATATATAGGGATTAGATAAGGTTATAATCAAGTTGAGGTTTGGTTCTACAAGTCAGCCTCTCCATTGATATCGAGTTGGATTAGGCACTCTAACCACTAAATTTAAGTTCGACTTAAAGTTTCTTGGAATAGGACTTAAAAGATTTTGTATTGAAGCTCCAACTGCTGCAATTTTATTTCTCAACTTTGACCTTTCGCCGTAGTCAATATATTAAATCTATTGTGATATCATTTCTGAGGATTCCATCCAATCCCATGGGACAAACGAGCAAACTCTAAAATTTTTGTCTCTTATTAGACTCAGATATCATGATATGATCTGATTGATGCAGTAACTAATTTATTAATCTGATATGACTAAATCACGGGTAAAAAAATATTTTTCACTTGGAGTTTCAAGACACGTCTAACTATGTGAACCGATGTAATTGTTTCTACTTGGAACGTGAGAATAAAGTAGGATTTCATAGTAATTAACTCCAAAACAGGGTTTTCCTGTATCCAACCTCGACTCTAAAACAATTTCTTGCGATTCAACTTCTTCGGCCTCGAATACTTAAGTTAAATAATAGTTATCCATCAAATTCTTATAAATAAATTATATTTTTTTACATTTTGACGTGGTTATAATTTTTATAATAAAATTTCCTAAACTCCCTTATCTCTATTGGATGGCATCATCGTGTTCACATTGGACGAGACTCGCGCTCTTTGGCGCCCATTGCAGGAATGTGTGTATGTCTGTCGAGGTCATACGGTGTGTCAGCATGTTGCCACGTGGTAACTTTTAATTCGGTACCCTTAACTTATATTTTCTACTATTCATCTACATTATTTCCTTTCTATCTATTCGAGTTTTCCTTTTCGACTTCTTCAGTTCTTTCTGTCAAACTTTCCATTTGTTTAGCCGTTGGTGTGGACGGTCACGTTTGAATCTCGTATTTTAATAAATTTAAAAAACTAATCCTATCACAAGTTATGTAATACATGTGTATCTTAACTAAGGGTATGTACCATGAAAAGATTATACATCATGTCTTAATATCAAAGGTCAGACATTACGATGGAGGATCGAGTGTTGTGTTGAAGAATCTAATATCATACTAAAGGAGAATAAATCAACACACTGGAAGATAAAATAATGTATAAAAATATTGAATGACATACTAGAAAAAATGGATGATAGGTTGATGTTGTTAGGATCGGAGTGATACTAAGAGGTGGGGTGAATTAGTGCAGCGGATTAAAACTCATAATTTTGAAAATAAAATTGTAAATACGAGGATATTTCATTTTGATAGTAACTTGAGTAAAATGAGAAAATGAAATCCGAAAGCTAGCAGTAGTGTAGATAACAATTTCAAGAAGATAAATACTCACACATTCAAGGAACGCATCAATTTAAAGTGGTTCGATCAAAATGACCTATATCCACTTGCGAAGCCTTCTTCAATGAGGCTCCCAACTTCCACTAGCAAATCACTTTGAAGGGGAAGGACAAATACCCCTCTTACAATCTTTTACAAATGGTTCACACTCTTACAAATCTTCAACGAAAAGGAAGGAGGTGAACACTCGAGCAATTGAAAATAAGGCTTGCCAAAAACTTTACAAAGGCTTTTTGTCTCAATCTAATGCTTCTCAAATGTTGTAATCTCAGCTGAGAATAGAGGGGTATTTATAGGCCCCAAAAGGATTCAAATTTGGGCTCCAAATTTTGAATTCTTTTGGGTTCCCGAGGCTAGCGGTGCCACCGCCCGACCTCTCAGGTTCTGGGCGGTGCCACCGCTCAGTCCAACGGTGCCACCGCTCAATTCTCGGGTTCTAAGCGGTGCCACCACCTAATCTAGCGGTGCCACCGCCTACACTATTTCAACTCACTGGTTGGGCTCCAAACTTGGCCCAAACCAGTCCGAACTCAGGCCCAATTGGCCCCCTACTTGGGTTATAGGATTAACCCCTAATCTTAACCCTAATTAACGTGCTAAATATGAATTTAAAGATATTTCCTAAGCTATTACAAAGTCCACAAGTCAAGACTTCTTTCGGCGAACTTCCGGCGATTTTTCGATAAACTCTCGAAAACCATTCTGCGGACTCCCGGTAAGCTCCTAGACTTCATGATTTGATCTTGGCGAGTTCCAACGAGCTTCTTCGGCAAGCTCCGATCTTTCTCGGTGAGCTCCACGAACTTCCAATGAACCCTCCGGCGAGCTTCCGAAAAACCCTTCGGCAAGCTCCCTACTCATTCTCGGCTAGTTTCGGCAGCATTCCCAACGAACCTTCGGACTTCCGTCGAACTCTCGAACTCGCAACAAATCCTTCACGCTTGACTCCGACACTTTGTTTCGCTTTATGTCTTCGTCGTTATCATAGTTAATCCTGCACACACAAGCCAAAACTCTACTCCGATCTAGACAATTATTACAACGCGAATTGACATTCTGTTGCCCGACACATCATTGGTTGGCGCTTTGTCCGATTCTTCAACGCATCGTCTTCTCTTGCGGCTTATTGCCCAATCGGTGGTTGACCTCCGCAACCCCGATATCCTTGGCGCAATTCTGCTCTTGGCCCGATGCCCGACGTCCGACACCTTCTACCATCCAATATCCTAACGTGATCTCCTCCGGCACAACGTCAATTCCTCCTATGTTAACTATCTAATCCTGATCGAGTGGACCTGCATCACTCAAAATGCAGTTAAACATCTAAACACAATCAATTAGTTTCATCATCAAAATCCGAGATTCAACAATCTTCCCTTTTTTTGATGATGACAACTAATTGATGACTAACGGAGTTAACCTTAACTCCCCGGAGTTTAACCAAACTCCCCCTATCAATATGCTATTGATAGAACACTTAGATTATCCCAAATCCAAGTAACATTCATCACATGTTATGAAAAATATTTAAACCATCATGCAAATATATATAAAATATTTAATTCAATGCATGAAGTCATCAATATACTTCTCACCCTATATCATCAACAAAAAGGAGAAGTAGCTCTAGCTATTTTAAAATATATTCAAGTTTTTATAACATGAAGCTAGATTTTCATCACAACATATAAGCACAAAAGCATACCAAGATTCTTAAGTTCAATCATGGCAATTCAACACTTGAATTTTTGTGCAAAATTGCACTTTGCTTTTCTTTGCAAGTAACAATATTTATGATGTTTGATATAGCAAATTTCTTCGTTACAAATATCGAGCTAGCAAATTCTTCATTCTAAGTGTGCAAGCTAGCAACAACTTTCTCCCCCTTTGTTAATGTCAAAAAGAAGGAGAGGAACCAATGATTTAGACTTTTACATCAACTTTGCATCAATCAATATTTCAATCATCACATCACATGATGCATACAAGACAATAATGCAAAGAAATCATTTCATGAAGGACATCAATGTGAAAATTTACCAAGGATCACATGATACAATCGCAAATCATGATATCATTATGCGACACATCATGAGATGACAATTTATCATATCAATGAAAGATATCAATTGTTAAACATGATATGATAATAGTCTTAAAAATTTCAATTTGCGATACATGTGATACATTGTAATACACTAAAAAATTTAATACGATACTTTTAAGGATATCAACCTATTTTTGATACAAAGCATGGTAAGAGCAATTATATTGCAAGTTTTCTAAGTTTTACATTTTTTGCTTCTTTTGAGATAGCAATTCTTTACTTCTCTTTAGATTGTAGGATTTGCAATTCATTGGTAGTATTCATGATAGCAAGTTCTTTCAATGAAATGATCGAGCTAGCAAATTTTCCTTCCTTTGAAATATGCAGGCTAGTAAACTAACTCCCCCTTTATCATTATAAAAAAGAAAGGAGAAATCAATGGCAAAATTTTTTTAATCATTATACAAGCCATATTACAAAATCATATCATGATATCAAGAAAATTCAAGAGGACATGATTCATTCAACAAATCTTTTTAATAAAGCAAAAGAATTATACAATCAAGGATCATGATTAAAATATATCAATATCATAGATCAAGTCATGATTCATTATTCATCATAAAGCAAATTAATTTTTAATCATCACATAAGGCATTTAAAGAATTTTTGAAACATAGGAGAATGATTAATTTAAGCATGCAATGTTTCAATCAAATTCAAGTCATGAATACCAATACTTACATGTTGTGAGTATCAATTCATGAATACCAAAAGATATTATTTGTGATTCTAGTTTTGCAAGATCAAGATTATGATTTAGATAAAATTCATTCAAATCAAATCATTAACTTGAAACTCATAATCAAGTCATCAAAATCAATTTCGAGATTCACAAAATATCATGAAATCATTAATCTTGATCAGATAAGAAAAGCATTTTTTAAGTGATTCTTCTTCATCTAAGCATGCCTTAGTCTTTATATGCCAAATCAAGATAAGCATGAAAGTTCAAGACGTAAAGGCAAAATCTTATAAAACAACTCATCAAGCAAGATTTTAAACATATATTTTCAAGCCAAATAAAGAGTAAGTCAATGATTCAATTATCTCATGTCATGAATTCCAACAGGCATCTCAAATTATCAACATCACATTAAAATGATATTTCAAAAAGATATATCATAAGTGATTCATTTGTATCATTTCATTCATTCGGAAGATTCTCCTCTTTAGTAAATAAATTTAGGAGAACAAAATGAATTAAGGGAGATATAACATAATTGAAGCATTGAACATGATTCATATTTAAAATGTGTCGCATGTCATAAGTATGAATCAAGCATTTGTGAAATCCGAAATCATCCTCAAAGTCACATTCAATAAATTCATATATGACAAGCATAGATTTATTGAAAAGTCGATAAGATAGAGGATCACATTTCGTTTTTATAAATTTCTATTCATGTGATTTACTTATAAGCATGCCTTTACTTTTAATAAAACAAATGTCAACATTTAAGATGAAAAGGTAAATTTCATAAAATAAATCATCAAGCATATTATTTCAATCATTGTTTCAATCATCACTATAACTCATCATGCACAAAATGTAAAATCATCTAACATGATACAAACATTTATTTTTAAAATATTTATCATTATTTTCATGTATGATAATAAAGTATTCATGATACACATTATATGCATATATCATCACAATAAAAAGCAATTGCATACATAATTTCAAATCATAAATGTTTCAAATCATGATGGTATTAACTTGTCAAATTTCATCCTACCATTCATAATCATAACTTTTCATTTGTATGCATCAAAATAATATCAAAAGTATTTCATGCATAATTTTATATCACCACATAAGGAATATCAAGAAGAAACTAATTAGGTGATGCGATAAACATTTCATAAATACAAGGAATTGCATAAAAATCATATCATGAAAGATTAGAACATGTGAATACCAAAGACATGATTTCTTTTTGAAAAACCTACTCATAATTAATCAAAAGAAAATCTTAGGAGATCGATTAATGAAAAAATCTTGATTCATAATAAATCTTAATTTGTAAATATCACGGAATCAAGATCATGATTTTGGATAAAACTCATTTAAATTCAAATCACCAAAAATCATTTTTATGGTTCAAAAAATTCATAACATAAGTAGATTCATGATTTCATTGATAATATATTTTCCCTTTTTTAATTATTTCATTTTAAGTGATTGATTTCATGTTAGCATGCTTTTTCATTTATGTTAAATAAAAACATGCATCAACGTTTAGGATCGAAAAATGAATTTCATCATAAAACCATCAAGATCAATAGATTCTCAAAAATGAATTGTTAGGATCAAGAAAATCCGAAAATAAAATTTAACACTTTCATGCATTCGGACATGGTTTTGCTATAGATTTTCAAATTTAATCATGAAGTTAAAAATGCTCATGATCATGGATATTTTTGTATCCAAAACACATAATTTCTAACATGTTATTAAGGCATGTAATAGTATAGAATCATCAAGATACACATGCATAGATTAATCCTAAGCACTATCACATATCATATAATTATCATCCCTAATGTTGCATACATCATTCAACATTTCAAAACATAACATGCATGAAACCTTAGCAATATATTTTCATGATCAAATTTTTAATTTTTCAAAGATGCTAAAAAGAAAAATATGATATAATTTTTTAAAACCAATGTTTTATTTCCTATTCTAAATTAAGCACTCATGAAAGACTTCAAGTAATTTCAAAATAATTCAAGAGATTTGAGTTACTTACCTTGTAGTCGAAGCTCGTCAAAGCCCAATTCGCCGTTTCACCTTTAGAAGTTTTTGATTCATCCTTGGTTGCCTTCCTCTTCTTTGGCCTCTTCCTCCGTTCAAGTTCATTGTTTATTTTAGATTTTTGTTTAATGAACTTATTAAGATTTAGTGTTCGAAGTTCAAATTCATCATTGTCCTCATCACTTGAGTCATTGCTCAAGTGGTATTCATTTGTCCGGAGTTCCAAATCCTTCCTATTCTTTGGAAGGTGATTTTGTTCATCATGTTCATCATGTGCATTGTGCACCATTTCATATATCATCAATGAACCAATTAGTTCTTCAAGTGAAAAAATATTTAAATCTTTTGTTTCTTGCATTACGGTTATTATAGGATCCTACCTTTTTGGAAGGGATCTTAAGATCTTGCTTACGAGATCAAAATTCGAAAAATATTTACCAAGAACTCTTAGATTATTGACGACATTCGTGAAACGGGTGTACATGTCGCCTATAGTCTCGCTTGGTTGCATTCGAAAAAGCTCAAAATCATGCAATAAAATATTAACTTTCGAGTCTTTGACTCTACTAGTGTTAGGATCGAGAGCACTAAGAAGGGGGGGGGGGGTGAATTAGTGCAGCGGAAATCTTTCAGCGATTAAAAACGAAAGCTGCATTTGTTCGATAAAAACTATTTTGATGCAAAAGCCTATTCTAGGATTACTTATGATTAAGTGCAGTTTACGTCTAAACACAGTTTGCGTCTAAGTGCAGTTTACACAGTTTGCGTCTAAATGCAGTTTGCGTCTAAATGCAGATTGCGTCTAAGCGCAGTTTGCATCTAAGCGCAGTTTGCGTCTAAGCTCAGATTGTGTCTAAGCGCAGTTTGCGTCTAAGCGCAGATTGCGTCTAAGCGCAGTTTGCGTCTAAACTCAGATTCTGAACTTAGACACTCGTTCGTAAAAGCGCAGAAGGCAGTTTGCAGTTATAAATGGAATCAAAACGTAAATGTAAATTGCAAAGAAACTCGTTCGTAAAAGCGCAGAAGACAGTTTGCAGTTATAAATAGAATCAAAACGTAAATGTAAACTGCAATGTAAAGATCGTACGAAAACACCGATTTACGTCTGAATGCAGATTCGGAAAGATCAGAACTTAGAAACTTGTTCGTAAGAGCGCAGAGAGCAGTAGCTATGTAGGAGGTTTGCAGTAATGATAAAGTGCTCAAAATAAAAGCAAACCAGAGATTTAGAGTGGTTCGGTCAGTCTTGACCTACTCCACTTTTGGCTTCCTCCACCGACGAGGTCACCGACGTCAACTAGAGGCCTTCCTTCAATAGGTGAAGGCCAACTGCCCTTTTACAGTCTCACTCCTTTTGACGAGCTCAGGAGACAACCCTTACAGAACCTTTCTCTCCTCTCTTTACAACTCAAGACTTGAAGAACAGAAAGAGGAGAACTTTTGGACTTTACACAAATTTGAGCTCTTAGAATCACAGAAAAGATCAAGAATTCGGTGTAGTTTTATATCTTTTCAGTGCTGAATGGGTGGGGTATTTATAGGCCCCAACCCAATTCAAATTTGGAGCTCAAAACGATCAAATCCCGGAATTCCGGGATCAGGCGGTTGCACCTTCTGACTGGAGAGGTTGCACCACCTAGCAAAGCTCGAAGACTGAGCCTCTGGGCAGTGCTACCTCTGTCAGGGTCGGTTGTACCTCTCTGCCAGAGCTCGAAGACCGAGCTCAGGCGGTTGCACCACCTGACTGGAGAGGTTGCACCGCCTGGCAGAGCTCGAAACTTGAGCTCTGGCGGTGCTACCTCCTGACAGAGGAGGTTGCACCGCCCAGTCTCGCTCGGAGACTGAGCCCTGGGCGGTTGCACCTCTTGGCTGGGGCGGTTGCACCGCCCAGTCTCGCTGGGAGACATAGCCTGGGCGGTGCTACCTCCCTGCCTGGGCGGTTGCACCTCCCACAGTAACCTGGGTCCGAATGGGCTGAACCATTCGACCCAATTTGTGTTCTTCAAGGGCCCAATTGCCCCAGGATTAAGCTAATGGGATCACCTCCCATTTCTAACTTAATCAAAGTGCTAACTATGATCATTTCCTAAGACATATTCTGCAGCTTGCTTCGGTGCGTCACTCGCTTCTTCCAGCGAGTTTCCGGCGAACTTCCGTCGATCATCCGATGAACCCTCGGTGATGCTCCTGTGGACTTCCGGCAAACTCCTGGACTGCGATGATCCACTTGGCAAGTTCCGACGAGCTCCTTTGGCAAGCTTCTGGACTTCTCGGATTTGTTCCCGTAGAACCTCCGACGACTGTCCGAACTTCCGTCTAGCTCTCGAACTCCCAACGTGATCATTGTCATGACTCCGGCGCAACTCCTGCTGCATGTCTTACTTTCATCGTAGTTAATCCTGCACACTTATCTCAACACATACATTAGACAACAAATGACAATTGACTTCATCATCAAAATCCGAGATTCAACAATCTCCCCCTTTTTGATGATGACAATCAATTGATAATGGAGTTAGCCTTAACTCCCCCTGTCTATATGCCATACTTCTTGAATTTAAAAACTTTATAAATTCAAGAGACATATTCTCATCATGATTCCTATCATGATGTATCTCTTTGAAGATGATGTTAAGGCTTGACATTCATTTTCAAATATAACAAGTTTGAATGATGGTAATTGTAGCAATTCATCATATTGTAAGATATCGACATGTAAAGCTGTGAAGCAAGATTTTGATATCATTACATGATGTACACATTTCGAATATTTTAGCAAGTGTAGCATTGCATCACATGGTAAGATATCAGTTCGTACGATGTAAATTTTTGTTTGATATCTTGATCCAGGGCATATGGCAATCATATATTTCTTGGTGATGCAAGTATGGCCTAATCATAGCATCAGTGATAGCAACCATATCAACATCAGTAATAGCAACCATATCATTATCAGTGATAGCAGGTATGGCCTAATCATAGCATCAGTGATAGCAACTGGCCTAATCATAGCATCAGTGATAGCAACCATATCATTATCAGTGATAGCAGGTATGGCCTAATCATAGCATCAGTGATAGCAACTGGCCTAATCATAGCATCAGTAATAGCAACCATATCAATTCATATTTTTCTCCCCCTTTGTCATCAACAAAAAGCATGGTAGCATTATCAAAAAGCATGGTAGATGTGATTCCAGCAAGTTATCAAGCACATAAAGGAAGGCATGACACATATAATACTTTGAATATCTCTTCTCCTTGTTCGTTGCTTAAAGGAGAAAACTCATTTTTTTTAAAAAAGTTTTCATAAGAGTGTACAGGAAAATCCTATTTTTAGCATTTAAACCGAAAATAAGATGAACTTCTTACATGCATTCGGATATGAGTAAGCTACTGATTTTCAAAAACATGTCACATAATTTCCAACATGTTATTTGATCAAGTGATACCAAGGTATGTAATAGTAATCAATAACGTCCGAAAAATAATTTTAACTAGTTTAAGTATTGGGACACATCAACATTGGTATGTCACTTTATATTTATCAAGGCATAAGGTTTTCAAAACATTTAGTTTCAATGTAAAATCCGAGATAAACAACAAGAGATGTTTGTAACTTTGCATATGCTTACAGATCAAGGTAAAGAGTAACATATGGAGTTTACAACATATCAGGTAACCATATCAAAGACAAAGTCCTTCATGATGAGTAACATAAGGAGTTTACAACATGCCATATCAAAGACAAAGTCCATGAGGAGTTTATAACAACAACGGATGATTGTGTTCATACAAGCTCATTCATGAGGTGGAAGGTTAAAGTGCCTAAATAAAGAGTCAAATTGTCGATGAATTTGCTGCAACTCAGTTAGGATTTGATCTTGTCGATGTTCAAGCCGTTCTTGTCTTTGTTCGAATCGGTCCATTCGAATCCCAATATCTTCGACAGATGATGTGTGAGTTTGCTCAAACGGATGTGTTTCCTCAAAGGGACAGATCGGAGGAGATTGGGTACCCCTAAAGACTAGTGTTTTCGGTTCTGGTTCAGGTTGAGGGGGATCAGTTCTTCTTTGCATTCTAACCCAGTTGCCGTTTCTATAAAAACATCTTAGTCGGTGAAGTAGATTTTTATTAATTATGCTGAATCTATCTACTTTCATTACTTCTTCTTCCGGTGGTATTAGAATATTATAGGCTTTCATTATTCTAGTTATTATACCACCATATGGGAGCATCATGTCTTTCTTAGATAGTTCCAACATGTTTTGTTGGATAAGATAACCAAGACAGATGTCATTTCCTTTCATGATCATATACATAGTTCCTAATTCTAATTAGCTTACTTCATCATGATGATATTATTTAGGAAGAATGATGCTAGTTAGGATGTGATGAAGTACCTTAGTGTTTAGAGGCAGTAAATGTTCACAACTTTTAGGAACAAATTCTAAGTTCGGATTGGCAAAAATTGTTTGTAGGGCTTCAACGTATGTTGTTCCAATATTTTTATCATCCCATGATCCTCTAAAGTAAAGTCCTCTACTTTTCATGGGAATGCCTATCATGTCGCAAATGAATCTATCCGTAATTGAAATATGTTGTCCTAAGAGATAGGTGGACATCCTTTCTTCTTCATCTACTAGTATGTTGTTGTAAAACAATCTTACTAGTCTTGGATAGATGGGTTCATTAATTTGTAAGATGGGGAGTAGATCTAAGTTTGCAAACCACTGGATTGTTTCTAAATCTCTTAGCTCACTTAAATCTACGTATTTTCCCTTGTTAACATTCCTAAGTTCAAAAGAGGAAAATTTTTCAGCATGGTATTTTGAATCGAAAAGGGTGGAATCAAAGTCTTCTACTAATCTCCTCTTTCCTTTGTCCCTTGAGGATCTTCTAGATCCCATAACTACTATTGTTTAGAATAATAGTGATGAGCAAAAGTAAATGAATCAAGAAACAGAGTTTAAGGGCTTCTTAGAGAGTACCTTAATGAGATCTTCAAGAGAGGGAAGGAATGTTGATGCTTTGCTTCGAAATGAAGAGTATTTGGGATGCTAAGATGGGGGAAATGGGGATGGAGGAGGCTTAGGAGAGTAGAGGAGGGAAGGAAATGAGTTGGGGTCGGTTTCACCGCCGGCCCTAGCTCGAGTTATAAAGGGGCAGAGTTGCGGGCGGTTGCACCTCTGGCTGGAGCGGTGCAACCGCTTGCAACACGTGACAGCTGGAGGTGCTACCTCCAGTTGGGGCGGTGCCACCGCCTGGTGAACACTTGTTCTGATCTGAGAATTTTTCTATCTTGAGGAGAGTTTTCATTCCCATTAATCAACTTTACTTACGTAATTACGTAAGAATTTTCATTTTAAGACAGAGACTTTGGCACGATCAAGGTAGATTTTTTTTTTTAATGTGCACATTCTCAATGTCGTACATATGTTTGTGATAGTTTCTTCAAGTTGATAAGTCTTGCAAGATCATGACAGAGTTAGTTATTTCATGATACGAGTTAAATTAGAAGGTTATGAAAGGATGAAATTGATGGGTTCGAAAATCCAGGGATATGTGAATTTGGGAATCATACGTTTCTAATTCTTGAAAAGTTAAACAGGATTGTATCCGGGTCGCATTTGTGATTTTACCCTTGTTGTTGTTTCCGAAGGTGACATAGCCTTCGTCTTTGCTAGTGAGCTTAGAGAATTGAGATGGATCTCCGGTCATATGCCTTGAGCATCCACTATCAAGGTACCATCTCTTGCTCCTAGCTTGCGATGGTGTGGGTTTCTACAAGAAAGGATGATTTTTAGGTACCCATTTGCTTTTGGGTGCCTCAAAGATAGATCTACATTGTTTATCATATTGCATAGAGTTTATCATGGTTCCTTTAGGAACCCAAATCAATTTGTTTGGACTAATTTTCTTGAATGGACAATAATGCGTCTTGTGTCCAATTTTGCAACAAAAGTTACATTTTGCTTGGTGTTGAACATGTAAGATGGGGCCTTTTATAAAGGTGGTTGGATTTAGGTGAGGACTTCTCATAAATCCAATTCCACTTCTTTTTGGAACGTGACCCTTGTTTGCAAGGATCATGTTCAATGACTTGCTACCAACCTCGAATTTCTTCAAGGTGTCCTTAAGTAGCAGGTTTTCTTTTTGGAGAATTTCTAGATCATGACATTTGATACATGAATTTAAACTATCATGATATTCAATTTTTAACTTATCAAAATCACAGGTAAGACTATCATGCTCCTTTTTCAACAATTTATATTTTCTATTGATAATCTTGCATTCATCAAATAAGTCATAGAAGGCATTTAATAATTCATCGAAAGATAAATCAGCATCTAATAAATTCGTTACCTCCTCTCCGATGGCCATTAAGGCGTAATGAGCAACTTGCTCGGTGTTGGACTCCTCTTCTTCAGACGCGCTCGAATCATCCCATGTTGCTTTGAGCGCCTTCTTTTTTGTTGTTCTCTTTTTGGCTTGGGGACAATCACTCTTGTAGTGTCCCGGCTTTTTGCACTCATAGCAAATAACTTGGCCTTTCTTAGGTTCAAGTTTACTTTTAGTGTCATTCTTAAACTTGTTTCTTTTAATGAATTTTTTAAATTTTCTTGTTAGAAGTGCCAAGTCATCATCACAGTCCTCATCACTTGAGTTTTCTTTCAAGTGATCTTCCAAAGTTCTAAGTGCCATATCCTTCCTATTCTTTGGAAGGATGTCTTCTTGCTCTTCATGAGCTTTGCAAGTCATCTCGTAGGTCATTAATGACCCAATTAGTACTTCAAGAGGGAAGTTGTTTAGATCTTTTGCCTCTTGAATAGCAGTGACTTTAGGATCCCAACTCTTAGGAAGGGATCTTAGAATCTTATTTACGAGCTCAAAATCCGAAAAACGTTTTCCGAGTCCTTTTAGACCATTGACAACATCCGTGAAACGGGTAAACATGTCGCCAATAGTCTCACTCGGTTTCATCCGAAAAAGTTCGAAAGAGTGTAACAAAAGATTGATTTTTGACTCTTTCAATCTACTTGTGCCTTCATGAGTCACTTCGAGTGTGTGCCAAATATCAAATGCAGTTTCACAAATCGAAACACGATTAAACTCGTTTTTATCAAGTGCGCAAAATAAGGCATTCATAGCCTTTGCATTAAGAGCGAAAGCCTACTTCTCCGAATCGTTCCAATCGATCATTGGAAGAGAAGACTTTGAAAAACCATTCTCGACAAGATTCCAGAGTTCAACGTCCATAGAGATAAGAAAGATCCTCATTCGAGTCTTCCAATAGGTGTAGTCCGTCCCATTAAACATGGGTGGACGTGTAATGGAATGACCCTCTTGGTTTCCGGCGTAAGCCATCTCTCTTGGGTTTTAATCCGTTTGAGAGTTAACCGGGCTCTGATACCAATTGTTAGGATCGAAAGCACTAAGAGGGGGGGGGGGGGGGGGTGAATTAGTGCAGCGGAAATCTTTCAGCAATTAAAAACGAAAGCTGCGTTTGTTCGATAAAAACTATTTTGATGCAAAAGCCGATTCTAGGATTACTTATGATTAAGTGCAGTTTACGTCTAAACACAGTTTGCGTCTAAGCGCAGTTTACGCAGTTTGCATCTAAATGCAGTTTGCGTCTAAATGCAGATTGCGTGTAAGCGCAGTTTGCATCTAAGCAGTCTAAGCTCAGATTGCGTCTAAGCGCAGTTTGCGTCTAAGCGCAGTTTGCGTCTAAACTCAGATTCTGAACTTAGACACTCGTTCGTAAAAGCACAAAAGGCAGTTTGCAGTTATAAATGGAATCAAAACATAAACATAAACTGCAAAGAAACTTGTTCGTAAAAGCGCAGAAGATAGTTTGCAGTTATAAATAGAATCAAAACGTAAATATAAACTGCAATGTAAAGATCGTACGAAAACACCGATTTACGTCTGAATGCAGATTCGAAAAGATCAGAACTTAGAAACTTGTTCGTAAGAGCGCAGAGAGCAGTAGCTATGTAGGAGGTTTGCAGTAATGATAAAGTGCTCAAAATAAAAGCAAACCAGAGATTTAGAGTGGTTCGATCAGTCTTGACCTACTCCACTTTTGGCTTCCTCCACCGACGAGGTCACCGACGTCAACTAGAGGCCTTCCTTCAATAGGCGAAGGCCAACTGCCCTTTTAGAGTCTCACTCCTTTTGACGGGCTCAGGAGACAACCCTTAACCTTTCTCTCCTCTCTTTACAACTCAAGACTTGAAGAACAGAAAGAGGAGAACTTTTGGACTTTACGCAAATTTGAGCTCTTAGAATCACAGAAAAGATCAAGAATTCGGTGTAGTTCTATATCTTTTCAGTGCTGAATGGGTGGGGTATTTATAGGCCCCAACCCAGTTCAAATTTGGAGCTCAAAACGATCAAATCCCGGAATTCTGGGATCAGGCGGTTGCACCTCCTAACTGGAGAGGTTGCACCGCTTGGCAGAGCTCGAAGACTGAGCCTCTGGGCGGTGCTACCTCTGTCAGGGGCGGTTGCACCTCTCTGCCAGATCTCGAAGACCGAGCTCAGGCGGTTGCACCGCCTGACTGGAGAGGTTGCACCGCCTGGCAGAGCTCGAAACTTGAGCTCTGGCGGTGCTACCTCCTGACAGAGGAGGTTGCACCGCCCAGTCTCGCTCGGAGACTGAGCCCTGGGCGGTTGCACCTCTTGGCTGGGGCGGTTGCACCGCCCAGTCTCGCTGGGAGACATAGCCTGGGCGGTGCTACCTCCCTGCCTGGGCGGTTGCACCTCCCACAGCAACCTGGGTCCGAATGGGCTGAACCATTCGACCCAATTTGAGTTCTTCAGGGGCCCAATTGCCCCAGGATTAAGCTAATGGGATCACCTCCCATTTCTAACTTAATCAAAGTGCTAACTACGATTATTTCCTAAGACATATTCTGCAGCTTGCTTCGGTGCGTCACTCGCTTCTTCCGGCGAGTTTCCGGCGAACTTCCATCGATCATCCGATGAACCCTCGGTGATGCTCCTGCGGACTTCCGGCAAACTCCTGGACTGCGACGACCCACTTGGCAAGTTCCGATGAGCTCCTTTGGCAAGCTTCTGGCTTCTCGGATTTGTTCCCGCAGGACATCCGACGACTGTCCAAACTTCCGTCGAGCTCTCGAACTCCCAACGTGATCATTTTCATGACTCCGGCGCAACTCCTGCTGTATGTCTTACTTTCATCGTAGTTAATCCTGCACACTTATCTCAACACATACATTCGACAACAAATGATAATTGACTTCATCATCAAAATCCGAGATTCAACAACTAGTTCCCTCGTGCGTGATTTCAAGTGTTCGCCAAATATCAAAAGCTGTTTCACACGTTGAAATCCGATTGAACTTATTTTTATCCAAAGCACAAAATAAGGCATTCATAGCCTTTGCGTTTAAAGAAAAATACTTCTTCTCCAAATCCGACCATTCCTTCATCGGTTTAGAGGGAAGTTGAAAACCGTTTTCAACCATATTCCATAAATCCAAATTCATATAAATCAAGAAAACTCTCATTTGACTTTTCCAATAAGTGTAGTCCAATCCGTTAAACAACGGTGGATGAACAACCGATAAGCCCTCTTGAAAGCCATGAAGCGTCATTTCTCTCGTGTGTAAATCCGAAAAGAGAAATACCAGGCTCTGATACCAATTGTTAGGATCGGAACGACACTAAGAGGGGGGGTGAATTAGTACAGCGGATTAAAACTCATAATTTTGAAAATAAATTCGTAAATAAGAGGAGATTTCATTTTGATAGTAACTTGTAAAATGAGAAAATGAAATTCGAAAGCTAGCAGTAGTGTAGATGACAATTTCAGGAAGGTAAATATTCACACATTCAAGGAACGCACCAATTTAAAGTGGTTCGGTCAAAATGACCTACATCCACTTGCGAAGCCTTCTTCAATGAGGCTCCCAACTTCCACTAGCAAATCACTTTGAATGGGAAAGACAAATACCCCTCTTATAACCTTTTTACAAATGGTTCACACTCTTACAAATCTTCAACGAAAAGGAAGGAGGTGAACACTCAAGCAATTGAAAACAAGGCTTGCCAAAAACTTTACAAAGGCTTTTTGTCTCAATCTAATGCTTCTCAAAGGTTGTAATCTCAGTTGAGAATTGAGGGGTATTTATAAGCCCCAAGAGGATTCAAATTTGGGCTCCAAATTTTGAATTCTCTTGGGTTCCCGAGGCTGCCGGTGCCACCGCCTGTCAGTGGCGATGCCACCGCCCGACCTCTCGGGTTCTGGGTGGTGTCATCGCTCAGTCCAACCGTGCCACCACTCAGTTCTTGGGTTCTAGGCGATGCCACCGCCTACACTATTTCAGCTCATTGGTTGGGCTCCAAACTTGGCCCAAACCAGTCCGAACTCGGGCCTAATTAGCCCCTACTTGGGTTATAGGATTAACCCCTAATCCTAACCCTAATTAACGTGCTAAATACAAATTTAAAGACATTTCCTAAGCTATTACAAAGTCCACAAGTCAAGACTTCTTCCGACGAGCTTCCGGTGAACTTCCGGCGGTCTTCTGAAAAACTCTCGGAAACCATTCTGCGGACTCCCGGCAAGCTCCTAGACTTCACGATTTGATCTTGGCGAGTTCCAACGAGCTTCTTCGGCAAGCTCCGATCTTTCTCGGTGAGCTCCGCGAACTTCCAACGAACCTTCCGGTGAGCTTCCGAAAAACCCTTCGGAAAGCTCCCTACTCATTCTCGGCTAGTTCCGGCAGCATTCCCGACGAACCTTCGGACTTCCGTCGAACTCTCAAACTCGCAACAAATCCTTTGCGCTTGACTCCGACACTTTGTTTCGCTTTATGTCTTCATCGTTATCGTAGTTAATCCTACACACACAAGCCAAAACTCTACTCTGATCTAGACAATTATTATAACGCGAATTGACATTCTGTTGCCCGGCACGTCATTGGTTGGCGCTTCGTCTGATTCTTCAGCGCATCGTCTTCTCTTGCGACTTGTTGCCCAATCGGCGGTTGACCTCCGTAACCCCGATATCTTTGGCGTAATTCCGCTCTTGGCCCGATACCCGACGTCCGAAGCCTTCCGCCATCCAATATCCTAACGTGATCTCCTCCAGCGCAACATCAATTCCTCCTACGTTAACTGTCTAATCCTGATCGAGTAGACCTGCATCACTCAAAATACAGTTAAACATCTAAACATAATCAATTAGTTTCATCATCAAAATTCGAGATTCAATAGATATTTCAAAGCCTTGGTCGAGGTCAAATTTGATTGTGATAGGGCTCAAAATGAGTTTGCTTGCTTTGGTTAGTTTTTGGATTACTTTAGGCTCTTCCTAAGCTTGGCAAGTATTGCCTAACCCAATATTGCCCAGGTTGTGGTATTGATTGACACATCATAGATGACTCTGGCTATAACAGTTTAGGCTATCGATAATAATATTGCTTGGAACAATGGTAGTTTTGTCAATACGTGTGTTATGATATTATTTCTCGATTTATTTTATTAGATTGTGATTTTATTTAATTAGGTAAAATATATTATGGATATGATTATTAGCTAATAAAAATGTGTTAGTTATAGGTACCCTGCAAGTCAATCAGATAAGTGATGACACTTGTGACACGATGTGATAATCTCTTTGCTTATTATTATTGGTATTTTATCACATATTATTTGAATATGAGCAATGAGAATTATATTATGATAGATCATAATAATGTGATCGATTCATCTTTAAACATAGACTCTAAATCATCTCGGTCATTTGTGTTACTCGAGAAGAACATCGAAATAACTGGATAAATTAGTGCATTGTATACTCGTCTATATGATGGAGGCGGTTGGTCTCATAGTCACTCGTGTAGGAACACTAGAGGTACGGTGTAGGTACTTATTGAAGAATGAGTTCACTTGAGATATCAATGATATCCTGTATAAGTATTTCACTATTTGATACTAAACTTATAAGTTTGGAAGTTCCAGATCTAGCATAGTCGGTCATTAGGAGTGGCAACCAACCTTACAAGTACTATTGAGTGTCGATAGAGGATCATCCACTCTCAGTATTATGAGAGGAATATCACATGTGTTCTTGCTTAAATAAATCCCTAGCTAAGGTCATTCGGATTGAGAGAGAAAGAGTTCTCCAAGAGAATCCGATTAGAATGAGACTCGAGTATAAACCATATAAGCCTGACAATACTATGCTCGATATACAATCTCTGGGATATTATATGGATGAGGAATTCTAGGTACATGGTAATTGAGGACAGATAGGTCCAAAGGATTATATTTCCTTATATTGTCTAGGGACTATGTCGTAGTGGCCTAGTACGTTTGTAGTCGATGAGTTAAGTGAATTATTATGGTTTTTTAGAACAATGGTTGTTTAATATTATTAGATGATAATATCATCATGAGAGGAATAATGCATAATAGTTTATTTATGCTAGACATTGATCAACATATCATGAATGTAAGTGTGTCCAATAGGAAATGAGATGAGGTGAACAATGCATACCAGTGGCATTGTAGGCTGTAAGGAAATCTAGGGGCGACATCACATGCACAGTGGAAGAATAGAAAACAAAAATTTTTAAATTTCCTAATGCTGTGTTCATCGTCATGCGAATATTGGTGCGCAAAATCTACAAAATCGAAAACTACATATATGAAAAATTATATTTTACCTAGGGAGATCGTATATCCCTAAATCCCTACAGATATATAGGAGAGGATGAAGGAGGTTAAGCGTCCTCTCTAGTGGTGATCCACACAGTAGGGCTGCGATGATACTCCTCAAATCGCTGCCTAAATCTCCACACTTGCTATTTAAGGAGAAGGGAGAGGATAATAGGAGGTGGCAACCAAGAAACCTCTAGCCTATGGGTATTTGGTTCCCTCCTATTTATAGAGGCCCCCCTATCAACTTAACCAAAATGGATCCTACCCTATTGGGTATTGGATCTCCATCCAACTACCTAAGTCTATTAGATTAGTGGATCTCTATCCAATAATCTCTCATTGGCTCTTATTGGATCTCATCTATAGGATCCAATAATTTAGGGGCTTGTTGGATATCCAATAAGATAGGGGCTCCAGCGGATATCTCATATTCGAACCTTTACTTGTCGCAACACCTATCATATGTGTGTGACCCTCTAGGGTCAATATCGAGCTGGCTGTGAGTCATACCTTTTAGAACTCCTTCTGGCTCAATGAATTATTATCTCCATAATAATTCACTCAACTCATTGACTATGTATGTACTAGGCCACTACGCCACAGTCCCCAAACGACATAGGATAATCTAATCTTTTAAACATATCTATCCTCAATTACCGAGTACTTATAGTCCCTCATTCATCTAATATCCTAGAGACCGTATTCTGGGCATGGTGCTGCCAGGCCCACACGGTTTCTACTTGAGTCTTACTCTAATCAGATACTCTTAGAGAACTCTTTCTCTCTTAATCTGAATGACCCTAGCTAAGGATTTGTTTGAGTAAGAAGACAAGTGATATTCCTCTTATGACATTGAGAGTGGATGATCCTTTATTGACATTCAATAGTTCTCGTAAGGTTGGCTGCCACTCCCGATGACCGATTATGCTAAATTTGAAACTTCCAAGCCTATAAGTCCAGTATCAAAGAGTAGAGTACTCATACAAGACATCCTTGTTAGGATCGGAGTGGCACTAAGAGGGGGGGGGGGGGGGGGTGAGTTAGTGCAGATTAAAACTCGTAAGTTTAAAATCAATTTCGTAAATGTGTAGAGATTTTGATTCGATAAAGGATGACTTAGCTAAAATAGCTCGAGTAAAGGTAGTCAAGAGTAGGGAGATGAAGACCAAATGATTTGTAGCTAAGTAGAGAAATGGTTCAGAAAATTAAACACTCACACATTCAAGGAACACCACAATGTACAATGGTTTGGTCAAATGACCTACATCCACTTTCGAAGCCTTCTTCGATGAGGCTCCTAACTTCCACTAGCAAATCATTTTGTAGGGGAAGGACCAAATACCCCTCTTACAACCTTCTTACAAGTGGTTTACACTCTTACAGATTTTTCCAAAGAGAAAGAGGGAGGTGAACACTTAAGCTATTGAAAATAAGACTTTGCTAGAGTTTTTTCTCACTTTCTAACTTCTCAAAAAGGTGTAATCTCTATTGAGAATTGAGGAGTATTTATAGGCCCTAAGGGGATTCAAATTTGGGCTCCAAATTTGAATTACTTTTGGGTTTTCTCGTGTTGGTGGTGCCATCGCTTGTTAGTGTCTAACACTGACAGTGTACTGGTAGTGCCACCTCCGGACCTCTCGGGTTCTGGGCGGTGCCACCGCCCAGTCCAGCGGTGCCACCACCTGGACTATTTTAGCTCACTTGTTGGGCTCCAAACTTGGCCCAAACTAGTCTAAACTCGGGTCCAATTGGCCCCTAACCGGGTTATAGGATTAATCCTTAATCCTAACCTAAATTATATGCAAACTATGAAATTAAGACATAGCCCTAAGCAAATTTTTAACTGACAACGTCGGGTTTTCTTTCGGCGAGCTTTCCGATGAACTTCCGGTGGACTTTTGATGCACCCTCGGATTTCTTCCGGCGGACTCCCAGCAAGCTCCCGGTCTTGTGGCGAGTTCAATGAGTATTTGGCAAGTATCCGAACCTTCTTGTTGATCTCCGTGAACTTCCGACGATCTTTCTGATAGACTTTCGAAAACTTCGGCAAGTCTTTTATTCTTTCTCGGTTGGTTCCGATAGTACTTCTAATGATTCTTCGGATTTTCGACGGACTCTCGAACACCAATCGAACTTGACTATGGTAAACTTGCTTTATGTCTTCAAGCTATCATAGTTAATCCTACATACTTAACTCAATAATATGGATTAAATCAATTAACCCATCAATTGACTTTATCATCAAAATCTGAGATTCAACAATCTCCCCCTTTTTTATGATGATAATCAATTGATGACGGAGTTAATCATAACTCCCCCTATCTATATGCCATATTATGCGAAGATAAAAACACTTGAATTCAATCTCTTTGAATTCAAGCCAAAACCGATAAGTTCTATCCGTCGAACTTATCGTTATTCTTAATAAGCATGAGCAAATACAAAACTTCGTATTTCTCATAATTTCAAGGCATGAAAATTATTTTCAAGCCGAATGATAAAAGATAATTATCATTTCGACAAGAAAGAATAATAATTTAAAATTTCAACATGGATCTCATAATATAAATGCAAGGCATGATTTCATATGATCATGAGATAATTGCTTATCATATATATAAAAAAATGATAAATATGATACGACAACCAATCTACAAACATGATATGCTCAAAAAGTTTTGCAATGCTTTTAAGGAATGTAACACATATAAGATATTTTTTATTACATTATACAATATATAAGCTAATGCAATACGATACATATAAGTCATGCTAATTTCATATTTGCACAAGTCATCAATCCTTTGCACATTCTTCTCCCACTTTGTCATCAACAAAAAGGAGATGAGTTTTTAGGCATATAACTCATGATCATTGAAGCCATTCATAAAATCATCTCATAAGAAAAAAATCTTGAAAAGGAGATGTCAAAATTGACAAAGCTTCAACTTGGCATTAAGATTGATCATTCAAGAAAGATATCAAATCATCCAAAATAACTTGAAAGTGCCATCAAAATGTTGATAAAATTTCGGAAAGAAACATCAAACATCATATACTAGGATAATATCAAACGCATGTCAAGGTAGCATAGAGGTTTACAATAATAAGAAAGGTTTAACACAACGATTATTCGTTAGGAGGAATAATCGTTAGAATGAGGTTGATCTAAGAAGAACCCCTCTCTTAGGCTTCTAGAGGCTTAGAATGAGGTTGAGAGAGGTTTAGAGGGCTTTGTGAGAGTGCTAGGGAGGGTGCTCTCGGGTTGGGGGCTGTTCCACCGTCGACCCTCACCCCCCTTCTTTATAAGGGGGTTCTCGGGCGATACCACCGCCAACCGAGAGGTGCCGCCACCTAGGGACCGAGCGCCCAGGTGGTGCTACCGCCGGTTCTAGCGGTGCCATCGTTGCCATGCTAGAAAATAATTTTTTATTTTATTTTTTTAATTTTTATTTTCAGAAGTTTTAATGTGTTTGATTTAAGATAGGATAGTGTCTTGGGTCACTCTTTAAGATGTCATTCAAAATAAAAAAGAAAGAAGTCAAATCTATGAAAACTAAAAAGAGGATGAAAAATTTTCAAAAAATATATACAATCAAGATCATTCACAAGGACAATTCAACATGCCTAATTCCCTTTTAATAAAGTCAAATTGATCTTCAATTAAGGCTTTTATGAAAAGGTCTACTAATTGATACCTTGTATTAATAAATTTTAGAATGACATTATTATTATTGACATGATCTCGTATAAAGTGATGCCTAATGTCAATATGTTTAGTTCTAGAGTGTTGAATTGAATTTTTGGTTAGACAAATAGCACTTGTATTATCACATTTTATAGGAATGTTCTTTAAGTAAATTTCATAGTCTTCCAACGTATTTTTCATCCAAACAACTTGTGCACAGCATGCACTTGCAGCTATGTATTCGGCTTCTGCCGTAGATAGTGCAATCGAATTTTGTTTCTTGGAAGTCCAAGAAACAAGTGCATGTCCTAAGAATTGACATGTTTCGGATGTGCTTTTTCTATCTATCCTACATCCGCCAAAATCGGCATCTGCATTAGCTATTAAATCAAAATTATCGGATTTTGGATATTATAATCCTAAATTAGGAGTTCCTTTAAGATATCTAAGGATTCTTTTAACACTTTTAATGTGAGACAATTTAGGATTAGCTTGAAACCTAGCACAAAGTTCTACACTAAATATGATATCCAGTCTAGTTGCGGTGAGGTAAAGTAAACTACCAATCATTCCCCTATATGTTTTTTTGATCAAAGCTTTCACCACTTTCATCCATGTCAAACTTAGTAGAAGTACTCATAGGAGTGTTTATAGCTTTTGAACCATCCATGTTAAATTTTTTTAACAATTCTAATGTATATTTAGATTGATTAAGAAATATACCATTACTAAGTTGTTTAATTTGCAATCCTAAAAAGAAAGTTAATTCTCCCATTAGGCTCATTTCAAATTCATGACTCATACATTTGACAAATGATTCACATAGTGATTCATCCAAAGAACCAAAAATAATATCGTCAACATAAATTTGAATAATAAAAAAATTATTTTCAAAATATTTGATAAACAATGTAGTATCAACCTTACCTTTTATAAAATTATTTAAAATAAGAAAGGAACTAAGCCTTTGGAGCTTGTTTTAAGCCATAGAGAGCCTTAGTCAATTTAAATACATGATTAGGAAGAAGAGAATTTTCAAATCTAGGAGATTGTTCAACATACACTTCTTCGGAAATAAAACCATTCAATAAAGTACTTTTGACATCCATTCGAAATAGTTTAAAATCATTACTACTAGCATAGACAAGGAGCATCCTAATGACTTCTAATCTTGCCACAGGAGCGAAGGTCTCTTCGTAGTCGATACCTTCTTCTTGGTTGAAACCTTTGGCCACTAGTCTAGCCTTGTTTCTAACCACAATACCGCATTCATCTTGCTTGTTTCTAAAGACCCATTTAGTACTAATGACTAAATGGTCACTAGGTCTAAGAACAAGCTTCCATACCTCATTCCTCTCAAATTGGTTCAATTCCTCTTGCATTGTAATAACCCATTAACCATCTTTCAAGGCTTATGCATTTAGGTTCAATTTGAGAAAGGAAGGCAACGTTAGCACAAAAATTTTTGAAAGAAGAACGAGTTTGAACCCCTTTTGATGTATCTTATACTTTTGATGTATCTTATATAATTAATTAGCTCCTTTGGATGAGCATCTACATACTTCCATTCATTGGGTAAGGAAATTTCTAAAGAAGATGCATCCAAGTTGCTATTTTGAGGAGGGGGTTAATTTAAATTCAAATTATCAAAACCAAGATCATCATCAAAATTATTTTTCTTTAACTCAAAAATTTCATTAAAAACTACATGAATACACTCTTCTATAACTAAGGTTCTTTTGTTAAAAACATGAAAAGCCTTAGAAACGGAAGAGTAGCCAAGAAAGATGCCTTCATCGGATTTAGCATCAAATTTTCCTAAGGCATCATTTTCATTCAAAATAAAGCATTTATAACCGAAAACTTTAAAATAAGAAACATTTGGTTTTTTGTTATTCTATAATTCATAGGGAGTTTTTGATAGAGATGGTCTTATTAGAACCCTATTCATGACATAGCAAGCCGTATTAATGGATTTGGCCCAAAAATACGTAGGTAGACTATGTTCATTTAATATGGTTCTTGCCATTTCTTGTAAAATTTTTATTTTTTCTTTCAACTACCCCATTTTGTTAAGGATTTCTCGGAGTGGAGAAGTTATGGTTATATCCATTGGATTCACAAAAACTTTGGAAGTCACAGTTTTGAAATTCGTCATCGTGATCACTCCGAATTGATGAAATCATGAATCCTTTTTTATTTTGAGAAGTTTATAAAATTTAGGGAAACATTTGAAACAATTACTTTTGTGAGCCAAGAAATAGGTCCAAGTGTATCTACTATAGTCATCTACAATTATGAAGGCATATTTGCTTCCTCCTAGACTCGTTGTGTCAATTGGTCCAAATAAGTCCAAATGGATCAATTGCAATGGTCTAGTGGTGCTAATTTGATTTTTTGATTTGAAACTAGTTTTTATTTGTTTTCCTAGTTGACAAGCATCACACACTTTGTCCTTAACAAAATTCATATTGGGAATCCCTTGTACTAACTCTCTAGATGAAATCTTAGATATTAGTTTTATACTTGCATGACCTAATCTCCTATGCCAAAGCCAAGCATCATCATTTAAAGTGGAAAAGCACATTTCATTATTAAGTTCATCAAGGTTGATGGTGTAGACATTATTTCGTTTTAAGGCAATCATTGATATGTTATTGTTTGGTTTTTCAATAATACACACATTAGATTCAAATCTAACGATATAACCTTTATCGTATAATTGACTAATGCTTAAGAGATTATGTTTCAATCCATCAACTAGCAACACATCATCAATTAAAAAACTTGATTTGTTACCTATGGTTCCCTTGCCAATGATTTTACCTTTGTTGTTGTCTCCGAAGGTGACATACACTTCTTCTTTGCTAGTGAGCATAGAGAAATAAGATGGATCTCCAATCATGTGCCTTGAGCATCCACTATCAAGATACCATCTCTTGCTCCTAGCTTGCGAGTTTGTCTACAAAAGAGGATGGTTTTTAGGTACTCATTTGATTTTGGGTGCCTCAAAAATCGATCTACTAATTTTGTCATTCATCATTGAATTATTTATAGTTCCTTTAGGAACCCATATAAACTTATGTGGACTAATTTTCTTAAATGGACATTTGTAAACAACATGTCTGGATTTACAACAAAAGTTATATTTCAAATGAGGTGAAACATGTAATGTGGGTCCTTTAATGAAGGTGGTAGGATTTTGGTGAGATCCTCTCACAAAACCAATTCCACTTCTATTTGTGACGTGACCCTTATTTGCAAGGATCATGTCCAAGTCTTTGCTACCGATCTTAAACTTGTTTAAGGTCTCTTTAAGTAGCAAATTCTCATTTTTTATTGCTTCTAATTGTTCACACTTAGAGCATGAAGAAGTTTGAAGACTATCAAGCTTATTTTGTAGTAAGACATGCTCTTTCTTTAATAGATTGAACTTCTTACTTATAGTTCTACACTCATCAAACAATTCATGAAAAGCGATAGAAAGTTCATCGAAAGATAAATTTTCATTAATTAAATCACATACCTCTCCTCCTAAAGCCATTAGCATGAAGTTTGCCTCCTCTTTGTTGCTAGCTTCTTCATTCTCGGAATCACTTGAGTCGTCCCAAGTTGCTTTTAAGGCTTTCTTCTTCTTCGGTTGCTTCTTCTTAGCTTGGGGGCATTCATTTTTGAAGTGTCTCGGCTTCTTGCATTCATAGCATATTACTTGGTCATTTTAATGTTCAAGTTTATTTTTGGTGTTATTTTTAAATTTGTTCTTTCTTATAAATTTTTAAAATTTTTGAGTTAAAAGTGCAAAGTCATCGTCACTGTCCTCATCACTTGATGTTCCTTTCAAGTGGTCTTCTTGTGTTCTAAGTGCCATATTCTTCTTGTTCTTTGGAAGATGGTTCTCGAGCTCTTCATGAGTATAGCACATCATTTCATAGGTCATAAGAGACCCAATAAGTTCTTCGAGAGGAAATGTTTTAAGATCCTTGGCCTTTTGAATGGTCGTGACTTTTGGATCCCAACTCTTTGGAAGAAATCTTAAAATTTTAGTTACTAGTTCAAAGTTAGAAAAACCTTTAACAAGAGCTTTGAGTCCATTGATCACATTCGTGAAATGGGTGTACATGTCTCCGATGGACTCACTTGGTTTCATCCGGAAAAGTTCGTAAGAGTGCACAAGAATGTTGATTTTGGACTCTTTTACTCGGCTAGTGCCTTCATGTGTGACCTTAAGAGTTCTCTAAATATCAAAAGCCGAATCACAAATCGAAACATGATTAAATTCATTTTTGTCAAGTGCACAAAACAAGGTATTAATAGCCTTTGCGTTTAAAGCAAAAACCTTCTTCTCCGATTCATCCCATTCGCTCATCGAAAGAGAAGATTTTTTAAATCCATTTTTGATAATATTCTAAAGCTTAAAATCCATGAAAATAAGGAAGATCCTCATACGAGTCTTCTAATACGTGTAATCTGACCCATTAAACATAGGCGGACGTGTAATAAAGTGACCCTCTTGCATGCCGGAGTAAGCCATCTCTCTTGGGTATTAAACCAAATATGAGAGTGAGCCTGGCTCTGATACCAATTGTTAGGATCAGAGGGCACTAAGAGAGGGGGGGTGGGTGAATTAGTACAGCGGATTAAAACTCATAAGTTTGAAATCGATTTCGTAAATATGTAGAGATTTCGATTCGATGAAGGATGACTTAGCTAAAATAGCTCGAGTAAAGGTAGTCAAGAGTAGAGAGATGGAGACTGAACGATTTGCAACTAAGTAGAGAAATGGTTCAGAAAATTAAATACTCACACATTCAAGGAACACCACGATGTATAGTGGTTTGGTCAAATGGCCTACATCCACTTTTGAAGCATTCTTCGATGAAGCTTCCAACTTCCACTAGCAAATCATTTTGTAGGGGAAGGACCAAATACCCCTCTTACAACCTTCTTACAAGTGGTTCACACTCTTATAGATTTTTCCAAAGAGAAAGAGGGAGGTGAACACTTAAGCTATTGAAAACAAGCCTTTGCTAGAGTTTTTTCTCACTTTCTAACTTCTCAAAAAGGTGTAATCTCTACTGAGAATTGAGGGGTATTTTTAGGCTCCAAGAGGATTCAAATTTGAGCTCCAAATTTAAATTACTTTTGGGTTTCCCGGTGTTGGCGGTGCCACCGCTTGTTAGTGTTTAACACTGATAGTGTACTAGCGGTGCCACCGCCGGACCTCTCGGATTCTGGGTAGTGCCACCGCCCAGTCTGGTAGTGCCACTGCCTGGACTGTTCCAACTCATTGGTTGGGCTCTAAACTTGGCCCAAACTAGTCTAAACTCGAGCCCAATTGGCCCCTAACCTGGTTATAGGATTAACCCTTAATCCTAATCCAAATTATATGCAAACTACGTAATTAAGACATAGCCCTAAGCAAATTTTTAACTGGCAACGTCGAGTTTCCTTCCGGCAGACATCCGATACACCCTCAGATTTCTTTCGGCGGACTCCCAGTAGGCTCTCGGTCTTGTGGCGAGTTCAACGAGTCTTTGGCATGTATCCAAACCTTTTTGGTGATCTCCGCGAACCTTCGACGATCTTTCCGATGGAATTTTGAAAACTTCGGCAAGTCCCTGATTCTTTCTCAGTTAGTTTTGGCAGCACTTCCGACGATTCTTCAGACTTTCGGCGGACTCTCGAACACCTATCGAACTTGACTCCGGTAAACTTGCTTTATGTCTTCAAGCTATCATAGTTAATCCTACTCACTTAACTCAAGAATATGGATTAGATCAATTAACCAATCAATTGACTTCATCATCAAAATCCAAGATTCAACAATCCTTAGTGTCTAAAGTCTAAGGATTAGGTACACCATTAGTGTCGAATCTCGGATTTTGATGATAAAATCAATTGATGGGTTAATTGATCTAATCCATATTATTGAGTTAAGTTTACAGGATTAACTACGATAACCAGAAAACACAAAGCAAGAATACCGGAGTCAAGTTCGATGGACGTTTAAGGGTCCGAAGAATCGTCGGAGATGCTGCCAGAACCAACCGAGAAGAAATCGGGAACCTATCGAAATTTTCGGAAGTTCACCGAAGAGATCGTCGGAGGTTCACAGAGATCACCGAGAAGGCTCGGCTACTCATTAAAGTCATCATAAGATCGGGAGCTTGCTGGGAGTCCGTCGAAAAGCTCGCCGGAACAAGACTCGACGTTCGCGGTTGAAAACTTGCTTAGGATGTTTTTTTGTTATGCAGTTCACTTGTAATTAGGATTAGGATTAAGAGATAATCCTATATCTTGGTTAGGGGCCAACTGGGCCCAAAATTAGACTTGGTTTGGGCTAAATTTGAAGCCCAACCAGTGAAACGAAAGGTCTAGCGGTGGCACCACCCAGCACCCAAGAGCTGGGCGGTGGCACCGCCAGTCCACTGTCAGTGTCAGAAACTGACAGGCGGTGGCACTGCCACTGACAGGCGGTGGCACCGCCAGCATCGGGAACCAAAGAGAATTCAAATTTTGGAGCCCAAATTTGAATCCTCTTGAGGCCTATAAATACCCCTCAAATCTCAGTTGAGATTACAACTTTTTGAGAAGCAATTGTTTGAGAGAAAGGCCTTAGAAAAGTCTTAGCTAGTCTTGTTTTCAATTTGCTAGTATTCACCTGCTTCTTTCTTGCTGAAAATATGTAAGAGAGTGAACTGCTTGTAAAAAGTTGTAAGAGGGGTATTTACCCTTCCCTTTCAAGAGATTTGCTAGTGGAAGGTGGGAGCCTCATCGAAGAGGGGCCTCGCAAGTGGATGTAGGTCACTTGACCGAACCACTTTAAAATCGGCGCAATCTTTGATTTGCATTTCATTACTGCTATTTACATTACTGCAAACTTTCTTACTTGCTTTATTTCCTCATTACCTTTGCTGCACAACTTTGCGAATACGCTTTCAAGTTAAGCACTTCCGATTCCGATTTTTATCGTACGAAAGATTGATCAAAACCGACGTTTTAATCCGCTGCACTAATTCACCCCCCCTCTTAGTGCCACTCCGATCCTAACAATTGGAACAATAGAATCACTGTCTAACAACGAGGCATTATTAACCATCCAACATTCAATGAGCGGATCAATCAGTGAACTCATTCTCCAATGAGCACCTGCACTGTAGTCCCAATGTCCCTACAAGAGCAGTTATGAGACCAGTTGCCAACATCGTAAGGACGAGTATACAGCATACTAGTCTATCCGGTTATGTCAATGTCACTCTCGAGTAACTTATGACCAGGATTATATAGGGTCTATGTTTAAAGGTGAATTGATCTCATTATCGTGATCTCATCACGCTTTGATTCCCATTGCACAAATCTATGGACATAACTATATATATATATATATATATATATATATATATATATATATATATAATGATAAAATACTAAAATATAATAAGCAAAAAAGAATGCATATAATGTCACACATGTCATCACTCACATGATTGTCTCTTAGGGCACCTATGACCAGCAATATCCCACTTGACCTAAAGCCAATCACATATGCGTTTGATCCTCATCAAACCCTTGTGATGCTAAAAGACTATCTGAGACAACGATTTTGTTAGTGGATCTGCGATGTTATCTTCGGATGGAACTCTTTCCACTGCTACATCTCCTCGGGTCATGATCACTTTAATAAGGTGGAACCTCCTCAGAACGTGCTTAGACTTCTGATGAGACTTGGATTCCTTCGCTTGAGCAATCACCCCATTGTTGTTACAATATAAGGTAATCGACTCCCCGATGCCCAGCACAACTCTCAGATCTATGATGAACTTCTTCATCCAGACTCCCTCTTTTGCTGCCTCTGTTGTAACAACGTACTCCGCCTTTGTGGTCAAGTCAATAGTAGTATCTTTCTTGGAACTCTTCCAGCATATTATTTCTCCATTCAAGATGAACATATACCCCGAATTAGACTTGCTGTCATCTATATCATACTAAAAACTCGAGTCTGTGTAGCCTTCAACCCTGAGGCTACTACCTCTATATACCAGTAAAAGATCTTTAGTCCTTCTCAGGTACTTAAGGATACACTTTACTGCTTTCTAATGCTCCAAGCCTAGATCCGCTTGATATCTACTCGTGACACTCAGAGCATGCATTATATTAGGCCTGGTACATAGCATGACATACATGATAGACCCTATTACTAAGGCATAGAGTATCCTATTCATATTTGCCCTTTCTTCAAGAGTCTTTGGGGACATACTCCTAGAAAGCGATATCCTATGTCTCATCAGTATGAGACATCTCTTGAAAATTTTTATGCCAAACCTTTTGACAATAATGTCTTTGTACCTGGACTGGAACAAGCTAAGCATTCTCTTAAATATATCTCTATGGATCTGTTGAATCTTAGATTTTGATAATGAAACCAATTGATAAGTGTTTATGATTTGATCTGCGTTTTGAGTGATGCAGGATGCTTCGATCAGGATGAGATAATTAAAGCAAGAAGAATCATGTTGGGCCAGGGGAAAACATGTCAGAAGACTAGATGTCGAGCCGATGGATCGGTCGATATATCGACAGAAGATTTCGGGCCATAGATTCAGGCATCGGGCCAAGAAGAGCATATATTGTGCCAAGGATATCGGAGTTGCGGAGTCAATTGGCCAATTGGGCAATAAGCCGTAAGAGAGGACAATGCGTCGAAGAATCAGACGAAGCGTCAAGGGATCAATGACATGCCGTACAACATGATTAATGTTTAGTATTAATTGTCTAAATCAAAGTGTGTTTTACATGTGTATGATTAACTATGATAGCAAGGCATGAAACAAAATGAAGTCCCACAGTCAAGGACGTGATTTCGTTGGGAGTTCAAGAGTTTGTCAGAAGTCTGGACGTTCGTCGGAAGTTCTGTCGAAACCAACTGAGAAGTCTCGGAGCTTGCCAGAGAAGCTCGTTGAAACTTGCCAAGAAGATCGTCGTGAAGTCCAGGAGCTTATCGGGAGTCCGCTGGAACATTGCCGAGAGATCGTCGGAAGTTCACCGGAAGATCGCCGGAAGCTCGCCGGAAGAAACCAAGGCTTACAGACTTGTTTAGCTTAAGTATTGTTAGGATGAAGAGGTCGATACTAAGAGAGGGGGTGAATTAGTGCAGTAGTAAAATAACATTGGTTTAAAAACTTTCTTATGATAAAATCATTTCTGATGAAAATCGATTTCGGAAGCTTAATAATATGGAAGCATATTGACTAGGTAAAGTAGTTTGCAGTATGTAAATGGCAAGAATAAAATGCAAACCAGAGAACACAATAGTTTTAGAGTGGTTAGGTCAACGTGACCTACATCCACTTTCGGCTTCCTCCTCCGACGAGGTCACCGGCATCCACTAGAGGCCTTCCTTCAATAGGTGAAGGCCAATCACCTTTTACACCCCTCTTCTCCTTTTACCAGGTTTAGGAATCAATCCTTACAAGCACATACACTCCTCTCTAAACAGATTCTAAAGTTGGAATGGAGGAGGGAAATTCTAAAGAGATTGCAGCAGTGTTTTTGCACTATAAAACTCTCTGTGATTGTGTGCTTTAACCAGGGATGAGAGGGGTATTTATAGGCTTCAAGTTGATTCAAACTTTGAGCCTAAAACTTTCCCATCCTGGGTTCCCCGGGCATGGGCAGTACTACCGCCTACGTTAGGCGGTACCACTGCCTAGTGCCAATCGACATTGACACTATCCTGGGTGGTACCACTGCTTGGCACCCTACTAGGGGCGGTACCACCGCCTGGCACCCTGCTAGGGGCGTTACAACCGCCCAGACTGATGGTACCATCGCTTGACACAGTATTGAAGACTATGCCATGTCGGTGAGACTTCTTGGGGCACTATTTAGGCTTCTTATTAGGCCCAACACAATTCTTACATGGGCCTAGCTAAACAATTATGTGCTAACTACGAAATCCTAAGACATTTGCTAAGCTAAACAAGTCCCTATGTCTATTCTTCCGACGAGCTTCCGACGATCTTCCGGCGAACTTCTGACAATCTCTCGGCAATGTTCCGGCGGACTCCCGGCAAGCTCCTGGACTTCACGATGATCTTCTTGGTGAGTTCCGATGAGCTTCTCTGACAAGCTCCGAGACTTCTCGGCTGGTTCCGACAGAACTTCCGACGAACGTTCGGACTTCCGACGAACTCTCGAACTCCCAACGCAATCACGTCCTTGACTCCGGGACTTCATTTTGCTTCATGCCTTGCTATCATAGTTAATCTTGCACATGTAAAAACATACTTTGATCTAGACAATTAATACTAAGAATTAATCAAGTTGTCCGGCATGTCATTGGTCCCTCGACGCTTCGTCCGATTCTTCGGCGCATCGTCCTCTCTTGCGGCCTATTGCCCAATCGGCCAGTTGACTCCGCAACTTTGATATCCTTGGCGTAATATCTGCTCTTCGTAGCTCGATGCCTGAATCCATGGTCTGAAGCCTTCTATCGATATGTCAATTGTTCCTCTGGCTCGACGTCCAATCTTCTGACATGTTTTCCTCCGGCATAACATGATTTTTCTTGTTTTAATTGTCTTATCCTGATCGAAGCATCCTGCATCACTCAAAACGTAGATTAAAATATAAACACATATTGATTGGTTTCATAATCAAAATTCGAGATTCAACAAGTATGTCTTAGATTTCATAGTTAGCACGTAATTGGGTTTGGAATTAGGCCAAGCCAATTATAGGCTAGTTGGGCCCACGTAAGAACTGTGTTGGGCCCAATGAAAAGGCCCAAACAGTGCCCCAAGAGGTGACACCATCGTGACATAATCTCCGAGACTGTGTCAGGCGGTGGTACCGCCCAGACACAGCCTCCGAGAGGCTGCAGGCAATGGTACTGCTAGTCTGGGTGGTGTTACCGCCTAGTGTCAGACGGTGGTACCGCCCAATGCAATGTCAGTGTTAGACTGACACTAGCGGTGGTATCACCTAGTTGTCGCGAACAAACTTCTAAACAGGATGTTTGATGTAATGCTTATGTATGTCCGTGTCTTTCGGTATGTTCATGCTTTGTACAGCATGTAGAGGGACGACCGAAGGCTTAATAGTCCCATTTTAGTTAGATTGGTGGCCGCTTTAGGCTTGTAAATAAAGGTTGTGTCATGAGGACACGTGTGAGAGATTTTCGGTCTATAATGAACCATTTTGACCCTTTGTTGTGCAACTATTCAGAGCTTGTAAAGTATGTTTGTAATTTGCATTGTCTATGAAGTGTTTTCGGAGATGTTTGCTTGTGGATCCCGAATGAGGCGTTTTCTCTAACCCGTTCTCTCTTTTGTAGGTCCTAAGGGACATGGGAGGCTTCGGGGAGGTTGACCTTTATGGACGGACATGCAAGGGTACCGCACGACTTAGGCAAAACTAGCTAAGTCCGTGACAGATGGTATCAGATCAGGACAAGCACTGATAGAAACACTTAGCATGCAAACGTGGGGGACCTAGCTGGGCTACGTTGAGGGCAATCAGCACACGTGCGACCGTTTAGGGGAAAACGGGCATGGAGATGTAGGGGAAAGGAGTCACTCGGAGGACCGGACATCTGACATTGGCATTCAGAGGAATGGCCAACCCTTCGCGCAAGAGGCACCACGAGAACAGGCAAACTTGGAAGAATACGAAGCGCACAAAGGTTGGGATGGCTGAGTTTGAGCTACGGCTCAACGTTGACAACTATACTTAATGGTGCTCAAGGCAAGCGAGGTGCTTAGTAAAGGATGAGACCATGCAAGGTGGAATGAGTTGTTCAATGACCAAAAGAGTTATGCAAAGCTCACAGAGGTGAGGGGAATTGCTAACTCGAAGAATTTGGTACTCATGCATGGGCTTGTTTGCGGACGATGGAATATTCGTGGCCATCCCAAGGCGACCGAAACTTGGCACCATGGAGCATTGAAACTTTCTCTTCGGCATGTGAAGGATACGTCCGTAGGAGGCTGAAGTGTGCAATGAGTTCAGCATGTTGCTAGGCCTTGAGTGGTGCCGCGGGGGCTATATTGACGTGGAGTCACAATCTAGCAAGTGCGTTTGCAGGAGGCAGAACAATGCATAATTTATTCAGCAGATCAGAGTAGTCCAAGGGGATGGTGGTCTCCGAAACGAAGAGAGATGTTGCTCCAATGGGACAGTTATCCAGGAGGGATAAGTCCCGGCTCTCCAGAGAGAGAATCATGTGGGATGGACCTCACATGTTGAGGAGGAATACCTCAACAAACAATAACTCTACGAAGCTCAATGGATTGAGCAAGTGGCGAGGAGTCATCGCATGATCTCGCTCGAGAGAATGCATTGGTGGATGCATTGCGAGATCAAGTGGGGGAGCGACCCAAAGCAACACAAATGAAGGCACACTTGGAGTCGATATAGAGATCGGACTCAAGGGAGGGCTAACCCATGGAATGGTGGGCGCGAGGGCCACCATCAACTCAATGCAAAAACAAGGAACCGAGCAACTTGGGTGTAACTTGGCGAAGTATCCATGCCGCATGAAGGGAGTCAGCATAGAAGATGGAACATAGAGCGGAGGCACAGTGCTTTCCTTGGACAGAGGTCAAGGACATGAACTCTTGCAAAGGCAAGAGCAGGATTATGTTGTTCCATGGGTCATTCATTCTGTCGGTGCAGACTCATCTTGCATGGTGCCAAAGATAAAGGGAGCTTTTGGGCACATGCACCTTATCTCAAAGGAGCATTCGATGGAGGAACTAAGACAACTCAATTTGCGGAGGCGAAGTTGGGTTCAGAAGGCCTTAGCACGGGGCAAGAGGACACAGAGGTGAGTACTCTTGAAGAATATGTCATAGTGTTGCCATTCAAGTTGCCATGAAGGAAGCGGTGCACAACGATGATTATGCTGGTAGGGGCAGAGGCCCAAGATCCAGACAATGGTGCACTAATTACAGCGAAGTCGGTGGACTTCGGGAGCTACTAGTCGACGGATTGTCCTAGAGCGGTGCTTCATCTAGGTGTGACCCAAGAGTGGGTGGATGAAGGTCGATTGCCAAAGGAGCGAACAAAATCGAAGGTGGAAGAGACCCTACGATGTATTAGCAGAGGCCACACATAGAGAGTTCACAATTCGAGTTCATCCCACAAGAATCAGAATGCAATAGAGATGTCACCAGGAGGCGACATGGTGCAGCGGATCGTGGTGGAACAGTTCGTGGTAATACGACACACACGACATAGTCCCGTGAGGGACTAGATCATACGGAGGTATGATCGGGAGCTACTGGAAGCTCCACTTCGGTGAACAACACGATAGTAAGAAGGGCTATGGATTCAAGGAGTGAAAGCCATGGTACCGCAGAGGTGGGTCTTCCGTGCGTGCATCGAATTTTGCATCGGATGAAAGCCTTGGTCATTAGCATATGGGGGGTTGTGTTCCACCAAGGGAAAAGTTCAAATGCAAGTATCAGTGAGTCCCATAGGAGAGACTTGATCATACAAAGGTATGATCGAAGCAGTTAGAGAGTTGGACTGCTCCAAAGCTCGTATTCGCTTAAGGGAGCTCGACAAGTCAGATGACAAGGTCGAGTAAGCGAACATTGCTACTAAGGAAGCTAAGGAGAACAGAATCAGTGCAAATCCTATAATGCGATGGCAGAGGCCATGCATGGGAGTTGCAGTCTATCTTTCCATCGACCAAAGGGAGCTGCTTGGATAACACAAAGGTGTTGAAGCAGGGGGTCGAAAGGGGCGAGGAAGCGACGACGAGTCCAGAGGGACTTAGCTACCCAAAATCAAGCATCAGTTAGAATGGAGGTGGACTTAGAGGAGTGCCACAGAGACATATCTACTGATCGTGAAGAAAAGGGATGCAGATGCGAGGCGACGGATAGTAGGGCCATGGACATAGCAGCGCCATGGTACCGCAGATGTGGGACTTCCGTGAAAGTTATTAATCCATTGCTCTCATGGAGGGAGAGCGCCTGGTTGTGAAAGGGGCCGAGGAGGTGGAGCATGCAGAGGCAAACTCCAAGTATTGAGACAAGGCTGAAGGGCAGAGGCCAAGGAACTTCGTAAGACCGGTGTCAACGAACTTCTCATCAAGATAGCCAAAAGTGAAGGACTTCAGGTTAGGCAAGAGTGCATAACCAAGGAACGAAGCAGACAGTACATGGTGCTGTACCTTTGCTACTCAATGGAGTAGGCGGCAGGGTTGATTGAGAAGATGGTACAATCCCAGAGGCGACCAAACTATAAGAGAATCACTCCAAGTTGGGGTGAAAACTTCCTGCATTCCAAAAGTTCGATGACATTGAGAAGGTGAATCATAGTAACTAACTCAACGCAAGGAGTGCAAACACTTCAAGTGCTTCAGAAGTGTGAGCAAAGTGCAGGCGAAGGCTAGTAACCAGCTCGATGCATCGAGTACAACCTCGAGGAGGCGGGCAAAGTCAAGTAACCTTTGCCTTCTTAACCCTTAAAAGAATAGGCGAAACCGAGTACCCCAATTCTCTTATCTATCCAGCAGAGGAGCTCTGCACAAGTTCAAAGACCCTTCGAAGATAATGGAAGACAATAGTTGTCAAATCCTCACCAACGGTGATCAGTGCTATTGAGAGTAGATTATCTGCTTCATTTCCCAACGAAATGCCAATCGAAAGCGGAAGTGATGCGAACCTACTTGGATGTGACAATGATAAGACCCTAAAGTCTTATCGTAAAAAAGAAGAAGAGAAAGGGATGATCACTTCGAGGGGATCGACCTCCTTAATCGCTTCGAGGGGATCGGCCTCCTAGGGTTTGTCAAAAGACAAAATAGTATTTGTCATAGATGATCGAAAAGAAGCAGTTACATCTCTATTTATAGAGTTCCAAATTTAACTAAACTAAACAGACTTAATAAATACACAAAAAATAAAAGGAAAGCACAGAAAATAAAAGGAAAAATAAAAGGATCCTAATAATCCCGCCTCCTTCAATTCAGCCTTGTCCTCAAGGCAGAGCAGCATTAAATTCTAGAAACTTCTCCTTTAACATGTTGTAGGACTCCCAAGTGGCATCTTCCTTTGGTAAGTTGGCCCATTGCACCAGCACTTCAGTTACAGGATGTCTGCGGTACATTACAACTCATCGATCAAGTATGACTTATGGTTGAGCTTGAACTTCCCTAGTAGTAGAAGTGTCTGGCAAGTGGCACTGCACTATTGCATCTTCACCCAATTTCCTTTTAAGGCATGCAACATGAAAGACTGGATGTAGTTTAGAGCTAGCAAGCAAATCCAAGCAGTAGGCCACTGGTCCAATGCGTTCTAATACCTTATAAGGCCCAAAAAATCGAGGAGATAGCTTCATGGAAGATCAGACCTTTATGGAAGTTTGCTTGTAGGGTTAAAGACGAAGGAAAACCCAATCACCTATAGTAAATTCTCGTTCACTTCGGTGTTTATTAGCTTGTTGTTTCATTCTTACTTGTGTGGCTATGAGGTTATCCTTTAAAAGCTGAATAATCTTATTTCTATCCATCAATTCCTTGTCCACATGATCAACTTTAGAAGAACCGGGTACATACTTTGTAATTGTAGGTGGGGGTTGGCCATAAACTGCTTCAAATGGAGTCATTTTAATAGAAGAATGGTAAGAGGTATTATACCACCACTCTGCCCAGGGAAGCCATTTGACCCATTCCTTCGGCTTGTCGCTAGTAAAGCATCAGAGGTAATTTTCTAGGCACCTGTTTACCACTTCAGTTTGCCCATCTGTTTGTGGATGATAAGCAGTGCTCATATTCAGCTGAGTACCTTGTAAACGAAAAAGTTCTGTCCAGAAGGAGCTAGTAAAAATCTTGTCTCTGTCACTAACAATGGAACGGGGACTCCCATGTAATTTAGCTATGTTTTCCACAAAAATACGAGCAACACTTGCAGCAGTATAAGGATGTCGTAAAGTACAGAAATGAGCATACTTTGTAAGTCTATCCATGACTACAAGTATAGTACTCTTTCCTTGAGATGATGGGAGACTGTCAATGAAATCCATAGATATGTCGGTCCGAGTAGCATCAAGAATAGGGAGGGGCTATAGTAAGCCTGGGGTGGCTACTGTCTCACTTTTGTGACGTTGGCAAACATCACATTTAGTAACAAATTTCTTGATAAAATTTTTCATACCTTTCCAGTAAAAAAGTTGTCGAACTCACTTATAAGTGCGGAGAAATCCCGAGTGACCAGCAATTGGTGATGAATGGAACTCCTTCAGAATTATTGCTTGGCAAGAAGAATGTGGGGCAACCACTATTCGACCTTTATAGCGCAAATCCACCGAATCCCAACTATAATTTGAGACAGAACTTGGGGCTTCTTCTAATTTTTTAATGATGTTTTGGATCTCAGGATTATTTGACTATTCCCTTCTGATAACTTCCAAAGTCTCGCAAATAGGAATAGAAATAGCTACTAGTTTAGCTTGTTCTGGAAGGCGTAAGAGGGCATCTGCTACTAAATTCTCACTCCTCTTTTTATAAATGATCTCATAATCGAATCCCAGTAGCTTTGTGACCCATTTCTGTTGCTCTGGAGAAGAAATCTTTTGCTCTAGAAAATATTTGAGGCTTTTGTGATCAGTGCATATTTGAAACCATCGACCAATTAGGTAGGGTCTCCACTTTGTGACTGCATGTATTATGGCTAGCATCTCCTTGTCATAAATAGATAAACTCAAATGGGAAGGGGAAAGAGCCTTACTAGCATAAGCGATAGGCCGACCTTCCTGCAACCCCTATTCCAGCTCCAGAAGCATCAGATTCAATCACAAACATCTTGTTAAAATCGGGTAAAGCCAGCACGGGTGTAGTAGACATTACAGTTTTCAAGAATTGAAATGCTTGAGTTACCTCTTCTAACCATCTGAATGCATTTTTCTTTAGTAGTGACGTCAAGGGGGCACTAATTTTGTAATAATTCTTCACAAACTTTCGATAATAGCCGGTTAGTCCCAAGAACCTCCTTAAAGCTTTGATTGACTTTGGAATTGGCCAGTCTGTCATCACTTGGATTTTTGAAGGATCAACTACAACACCCTTTTGAGATATGATATGGCCGAGGTACTCAACCTTAGGTTGCCCAAAACTGCACTTGGATTTCTTGACAAAAAGACCATGCTCACGAAAAATATTAAAGACAGTTCGTAAATGTAATAAATGACTTTTTAGGGAATGACTGTATATTAAAATATCATAAAAGAAAACCAAAACAAACTTACAGAGATGAGCCCGAAATATATCATTCATTAAACTCTGGAAGGTAGAGGGCGCATTGGTTAACCCAAAAGACATTACTAGAAACTCATAATGGCCATTATGTGTCCTGAAGGTAGTTTTCTGAACATCCTTTTCATGTACTCTGATTTGATGATAGCCTGATCGTAGGTCCAATTTAGTGAAAACCTGAGCTCCTCCTAATTCATCCAATAGTTCATCCATTACTGGAATAGGATATTTATCTTTCACTGTAATGTTGTTAAGTGCTCGATAGTCGACACACATCCGCCATGAGCCATCCTTCTTTCTGACTAGTAAGACTGGGGAAGAATATGGGCTAACACTAGCTCGTATAACTCCTGTTTTGAGCATCTCTGTGACAATCTTCTCTATCTCTGCCTTTTGGAAATGTGGATATCTATACGGTCGGACATTGGTTGGTGCCTTCTCAGGTAATAGTGGGATCCGATGATTATAACATCTAAGAGGTGGAAGTCCGTGTGGCTCTGCAAATATATCCGCAAACTCTGTTAGCAATGATTCAATATTTCCAGCCGGAATGTTCACTGTCATTTCCTTTTCAATGTTATGCAATTGCACCAAAAATCCGGTGTGTGTCTTCCGAAGGACTCGCTCCATCCGATGGCTAATGATAGTTGTAACCTTACCTCCACGTCTTCCTTTGAGAGTCACCTGTCTTCCATTAATAAAGAACTTCATAATCAGTTTAGAAAAATTCCAGGAGACATCACCTAGGGTTGATAGCCATTCAATTCCGAGCACCACTTCATAGTCTTCCAAGGGTAATAAAAAGAAATCCACAAATAATTCTTGACCTTGCAAAATTAGTTTTATCTTTGAGCACTTGCTGTCACAGGTTAAAATCCATCCATCGGCGACTTTGACTTCAAATTTGTCACAACATTCGATGTGGTAAGCTAATCGGGTTGCAATTTTCCTATCCATAAAATTATTAGTGTTACCCGTATCAATCAAAACAGTGACAGACTGGTGTTTCAGAGTTCTCCCAATTTTCATAGTTTGTGGATTAGAGTAGCCAGCCAATGCATGCACTGTATGTGTGACGACTTCAACATCATCATTAGTTTCCACTTCTTCATGATCGAAATTTGATACTTCTATTTCCGGTTCCTCCTCGATCGGTTCAATCATCAAAAGTCTTCCTTGTTTGCATCGATGCTCCTTACTCCACTTTTCATCGCAATGCCAGCACAAACCCTTCGCTAACCTTTCTTTGAGTTCTTCTTGGGTTAGTCTACTAGTGTTATAGTTTCGACTAGGAGTAGATGAGGTAGGTTGCCTGCTAATCACCTGTTTATTGGCACCTCTGTTTCGACGATATTCCACACTGATTTTTTCTTCATGTAGGCGTGCAAATGAAATTGCAGCCATCATAGTGCGAGGTTGACGAGCCTTAACCTCACACCGGATCTCGGGAATAAGCCCTTTAATAAATGTATCCAGAAGTTGTCGTTCTGACCAATCTCTAGCTTGGTTGGACAATCTTTCAAATCTACTCTGATATTCCAACACTGTAGAAGTCTGACGAATTTTAGCGAGTTAGCCATCAACATTCTCATATTCGGATGGGCCAAAGCGAACAAGAAGTCCTCTTTTAAACTGCTCCCACGAAGGAATTCCATGGCAAGTTTCATACCAATCATACCACTGGATTGCATCTCCATCGAGTTGGATTGAGGTCACTTCTACCTTAGATTCTTCTGGAGTTCTGTGAAAATGAAAAAAATTTTCCACCCTAGAGATCCAACTGGTCGGATCCCCATCTTCCCATCGTGGAAATTCTACCCTGATACGTGGGTAGTGTGTGTCACCATCCTGGGGCCCTTTTCCTGTATCTCTCGATCTGTTCAGCGTAGAATTTGAGCTTCCATCTTGTTGAAACCCGCTAAAGTGCTCTAACAAGCTCTTTTTGAAATCATGAAGAGTTTCTTGTAGCCGATTTTCAATTCTGGTTTCCAACGCTTCCATTTGTGTCTTCACTGAGTTATCGGTAGCCATTGCATATGATTGCAAGTCTGTAATCCCTAGTTCTTGTTTCTGATGTCTAGTCAAGGGCATCTGCACAGTAGTTGGGCAATAGCAGCGACAGTGGCGACAGCCGGCAGCAGCAAGGGAACCCACGCGATTGTGGCGCGGCTGAAACAAGGGCAGAGCAAGTGTGCTCTGTTTCGGTTAGATGCAGAGCAAGGTGTGGCGCGGCTGAAATAAGGGCAGAGCAAGTGTGCTCTATTTCGGTTAGATGCAGAGCAAGGTGGAGCGGTGGCAGCTGGGAGGCGAGTGGCGGTCGTCGCACGGTGACCCACAACGGTGATGGGTCGGCTGGGCGGCAACGACACTCGAGGGAAAGATGAGTGCTGGAGGAGGCGCGGTTGGTGGAGGCCCGGCTGGAAACAAGGGTAGCAGCGGTGAGTTGCCCTGTTTCGGTCGTCGTGAAGAGGGGGGCAACCGGCGGCTACGACCCGGGGGGGGGGGGGGGGGCATGGTGGCAGAGAAGTTAGGGCAGCGTCACCGAGAGTCTCAACGACGAAGGAGTGGTCCGTTGGCAGGGAGACGGCGTCAGTGATCCTTCTCGCTCGAGCGAGACGGGAAAGCGAGGAGGAGAGGTCGCCGGCTGGGGGGGCAATGGCGACGTTGGTCGATCGGCTGGGAAGCAGCGCTGGCGGTGGAAAGGAGGCAGCAAGGGAGGGCGCGGCCTGCCGGAGAGCAAGGGCGATGGTGGGCTGGCCGCAAGCAGAGGAAGCAGGGATGCGTGGCTGCGGCTTCTTCTTCTTCTCTCTCTGCTTTCTCTCTTCCTTCCTTTCTTTTTTTTTTTTAGTTACATTGCAGTGGGAACACGCCAAGGATTGTCGCTCTGATACCAATTGATAAGACCCTAAAGGTCTTATCGTAGGCTCTGATACCAATGATAAGACCCTAAAGTCTTATCGTCACTCTGATACCAATTGATAAGACCCTAAAGTCTTATCGTAAAAAAGAAGAAGAGAAAGGGATGATCACTTCGAGGGGATCGGCCTCCTTGATCGCTTTGAGGGGATCGACCCTCCTTGATCGCTTCGAGGGGATCAGCCTCCTAGGGTTTGTCAAAAGATAAAATAGTATTTGTCATAGATGATCGAAAAGAAGCAGTTACATCTCTATTTATAGAGTTCCGACTTTAGCTAAACTAAACAGACTTAATAAATATGCAGAAAATAAAAGGAAAAATAAAAGGATCCTAACAGACAACTAAGTGAAAGAAGAGTCAATGAGCAAATTTTATGGAGGAAGGACCCAAAACTTCAGAAGTTTGCAAGATGATGCTCGTTAAAGCTCCAACAAGTATCCACCCAGTTCAAGCAGCATGAGGCATTTGAGAGACTGGCGTAGTAAGGATGGTCTTTTCCTTCATTTGGAGGATCCGTAGGAACCAACAGGGATCAACACAACTTAGCCAACCCCCCACACTAGAGTCAAAGTCATTGGCGAGTTGAAGCAGCATAACGGATCAAAGGTTCGACTACTCAAAAACAACAACGGAGAGCAGTTGGGAGTTAGGAGGCGCATTACAGCTAGAGCAGAAGATTGAAGACTTAGCAAAGGCAAGGAGTTGCAGTGTTGGCAAAGGCTTCGACGAGGACGTCGAAGGAATAAGTGGGGGAGAATGTCATGGACAAACTTCTAAATAGGATGTTCGATGTAATGCTTATGTATGTCCATGTTTTTTGGTATGTTCATGCTTTGTACAGCATGTAGAGGGACGGCCGAAGGCTTAATAGTCCCATTTTAGTTAGGTTGGTGGCCGCTTTAGGCTTTAAATAAAGGTTGTGTCATGAGGATACGTGTGAGAGATTTTCGGTCTATAATGGACCATTTTGACCCTTTGTTGTGCAACTTTTCAGAGCTTGTAAAGTCTGTTTGTAATTTGCATTGTCTATGAAGTGTTTTCGGAGATGTTTGCTTGTGGATCCCGAATGAGACGTTTTCTCTAACCTGTTCTCTCTTTTGTGGGTCCTAAGGGACATATGAGGCTTCGGGGAGGCTGACTTTTGCGGATGGACATGCAAGGGTGCCGCACGACTTAGGCAAAACTAGCTAAGTCCATGACATAGTATAGGCGGTGGTACCGCCCGTGCTCGGGAAAACAGGGATGAGATGTTTATAGGCTCCAAGTTTGAATCAACTTGAAGCCTATAAATACCCCTCTCATCCCTGGTTATCACACAAGCACATAGTATTTAAAAGCGAGAAAATACTGTTGCAATCACTAGAGAAATCCCCTCCTATAATCTAAGTTTAGAATTCTGTTTAGGAGGAGTGAGTGCTTGTAAGGGTTGTCTCCTAATCCCGGTAAAAGGAGAAGAGGGGTGTAAAAGGTGGTTGGTCTTTGCCTATTGAAGATGTTGAATATCGGATTTTGATGATGAAGTCAATTGTCATTTATTATCTAATCCATATGTTGAGATAAGTATGCAGGATTAACTACGATGAAAGTAAGACATGCAGCAGGAGTTGCGCCGAAGTCAAGACTATGATCACGTTGGGAGTTCAAGAATTCGACGGAAGTCTGGACGGTCGTCGGAGGTTCTGCGGGAACAAATCCGAGAAGTCCAGGAGCTTACCAAAAGAAGCTCGTCAGAACTCGCCAAGTGGATCGTCGCAAGTCCAGGAGTTTGCTAGAAGTCTGTCGGAGCATCGCCAAAGGTTCGTCGGATGTTCGCCAGAAGTTCGCCGGAAGCTCGCCGGAAGAAGCGATTGACGCACCGGAGCAAGTTGTAGTAAATGTCTTAAGAAATGTCATAGTTAGCATGTAGATTAAGTTAGGAATGGGAGGTAATCCCATTAACTTAATCTGGGGGCAATTGGGCCCTTGACAGATCCAAATTGGGCCAAATGGATCAACCCATTCGGACTAGAATTCCTGGTAGGCGGTGGCACCGCTAGGGTCGACGGTGGCACCACCCAGGAGAGGGTCTCCCAGGAAAGCTGGGCGGTGCAACTGCCCCAGGCAGGCGGTGGCATCGCTTGGGCTCAGTCTCCGAGCGAGACTAGGCGGTGCAACCGCCCCAGTCAAGCAGTGGCACCGCCAAGGCTTAGTCTCCGAGCGAGACTGGGCGGTGCAACTGCCCTTGTCAGGCGATGACACCGCCCAGAGGCTCAGTCTCCAAGCTACTAGGCGGTTGTACCGCCCCAGTCAGAAGGTGGTACTGCCAGGGCCCCGGAAATCTAGGAAAAGATATTTTTGAGCTCCAAATTCAAACTAGTTTGGGGCCTATATATACCCCACCCTTTCCTGCATGAAAGGGCACCGAAAATACAATCTTACTCTGTGATTTTTAGAGCTCAAAAGTGTTGTAAAGGCTAGAAGTTCTCCTCCCTCTTTTTCTAAGTTTTGATCTTTCAAGAGAGGAGAGAAAAGTTTGTAAGGGTTGTCTCCTATGACCGTCAAAATGAGTGAAACTGTAAAAGGGTGGTTGGCCTTCGCCTATTGAAGGAAGGCCTCTAGTGGACGTCGGTGACCTCATTGGTGCAGGAAGCCAAAAGTGGATGTAGGTCAAGATTGATCGAACCACTCTAAATCTCGGTTTGCATTTACTTTGAGCATCTTATCTTTACTGCAAACCTCCTCAATAGCGTACTGCCTTTTGCTCATTTACCAACGTGTTTCATAGTTAAGTATTTTCCGAATTGGCGTTAAAATGGAAATTAGTTTTATCGTACGAACATCATATTTCAGTTTGCGCTTACATTCTAATTTCTATCTTAACTGCAAACTGCCTTCCTTACTTTACTTCAAATACGTTTCTGTAAGCTTTCAAAGTTATTATATGCACGAAAATAACTTTTACATCGGAATCAGATTTCAACGTATGAACGTAATTTTAATCATCGAAAGTTTTCCGCTACACTAATTCACACCCCCCCCCCCTCTTAGTGCTCTTCATCCTAACAATTAGTATCAGAGCGGGGTTAACTCTCAAACATATTAAAACCCAAGAGAGATGGCATATGCCGGAAACCAAGAGAGCCACTCTATTACACGTCCACCCATGTTCAATGGGACGGACAACACCTATTGGAAGACCCGAATGAGGATCTTCCTTATTTCAATGGATTTTAAACTCTGGAATCTTGTCGAAAATGGATTTTCAAAGTCTTCTCTTCTAATGATCGATTGGAATGAATTGGAGAAGAAGACTTTCACTCTTAATGCAAAGGCTATGAATGCCTTATTTTATGCGCTTAATAAAAATGAGTTCAATCATGTTTCGGTTTGTGAAATCACATTTGATATTTGGCATACACTCGAAGTGACTCACGAAGGCACAAGTAGAGTGAAAGAGTCAAAAATCAATCTTTTGATACATTCTTTTGAACTTTTCCAAATGAAACCAAGCGAGATTATTGGCGACATGTACACCCGTTTCACGGATGTCGTCAATGGTCTAAAAGGACTCGGCAAAAGTTTTTCGGATTTTGAGCTCGTAAATAAGATTCTAAGATCCCTTCCTAAGAGTTGGGACCCTAAAGTCACTGTTATTCAAGAAGCTAAAGATTTAAACAACTTCCCTCTTGAAGAACTAATCGGGTCATTAATGACCTATGAAATGACTTGCAAGGCTCATGAAGAGCAAGAAGACATCCTTCCAAAGAACAGGAAGGATATGACACTTAGAACTTTAGATGACCACTTGAGAGAAAACTTAAGTGATGAGGACTGTGATGATGACTTGGCACTTCTAACAAGGAAATTCAAAAAATTCATTAAGAGAAACAAGTTTAAAAGTAACACAAAAAATAAACTTGAACCCAAAAAGGACTAAGTTATTTGCTGCGAGTACAAAAAGCCGGGACACTACAAAAGTGATTGTCCCTAAGCCAAGAAGAGAACATCAAAGAAGAAGGCGCTCAAAGTAACGTGGGATGACTCGAGCGTGTCCGAAGAAGAGGAATCCAACACCGAGCAAGTTGCTCATTAAGCCTTAATGACCATCGAAGAAGAGGTAGCAAATTTAATTGATGCATATTTATCATTTGATGAATTATTAAATGTCTTCCATAACTTATTTGATGAATGTAAAATAATTAGTAAAAAATATAAATTGCTGAAAAATAAGCATGATAGTCTTGTTAGCAATTTTGATAAATTAAAAACTGAATATCATGATAGTTTAGCTCAATGTGAAAAATGTCATGATCTAGAAACTCTCCAAAAGGAAAACTTGCTACTTAAGGACACATTGAAGAAATTCGAGGTTGGTAGCAAGTCTTTGAACATGATCCTTGCAAGCAAGGGTCACATTCCCAAAAGAAGTGGAATCGGATTTGTGAGAAGTCCTCACCAAAATCCAACCACCTTCATAAAAGGCCCTATCTTACATGTTCGGAACTAAAGCAAATCCAACTTTTGTTGCAAACATGGACATAAAACGTATCATTGTCCATTCAAGAAAATTAGTCCGAACAAATTGATTTGGGTTCCTAAAGGAATCATGATAAACTCTATACAACGTGATAAATAATGTAGATCAGTTTTTGAGGCACCCAAAAGTAAATAGGTACCTAAAAATTACCCCTTCTTGTAGAAACATACACCATCAAAAGCTAGGCGCAAGAGATAATATCTTGCTTTTTGGGTACTCGATATTCATGACTCAAGATCCAAAAGAACACGTAATGCTCTCTAGCCTAAATAGTAAAAAGAGGATTAGAAAATTAATATTGTAGAGTGATACTAATACAATCCTGTTTGATCCCTCAGATTTTGAAACTCATAATTCTCCCTTCACATACCCTCTGGATTTCTGTACCCATCGAATTGATTTCTTCTTTATCTTCGGATCCAACTATATCATGAACTTACGTCTTGCAAGCAAAGTTTGTCATAAACTTACGAAGCTTACCAACTTGGATAATAAGTCATGAACATGTCTAAAATTGTGTACGACATTTAAAGTAGAATATGCGCGTCACAAGATCTATCTTGAACGTACGAAATTTCTCATCTTGAAATGGAAACTCTTATGTAACTACGAAAGTAAAGTTGATTGCTCCACAAATGAAAACTCTCCTCAAGTTGAAAACATCCAAATCAGCCCATACAGCCTCCAAACAAGTGCTCACCGCCTGTAGGCAGTGGCACCGCCCAGCTGGCGGTAGCACCATCGGCTATCACAGGTTGCAAGCGGTTGCACCGCCCTAGCCAGCGGTGCAACCGCCCACAATCTTGCCCCCTTTTAAACCGAGCTAGGGCCGGCGGTGGAATCGACCCCAACTCACTCCCTTCCCCTCTTTACACCACCAAAGCTTCTCCACCTCCTTTTCTCCCATCTTAGCATCACAAATACTCCTCATTTCAAAGCAAAAGATCAGCAATCTCTCCTTCTCTTAAGGATCTCACTTAAGGTATTCTCTAAGAAGCCTTTAAATTCTGTTTTTGAGTCATTTACTCTTGCTTATTACTATGTTCTTAAATAGCAATAGTTATGGGCTCTAGAAGATCCTCTAGGGACAAAGGGAAGAGGAGATTAGAAGAAGACTTTGATATTACCCTTTTCGATTCAAAATATCATGCTGAAAAATTTTCTTCCTTCGAATTTAGAAGTGTCAATAAGGGAAAACATGTAGATTTAGATGAACTAAGAGACTTAGAGACAATCCAATAGTTTGTAAACTTAGATCTACTCTCAATTTTATAAATTAGTGAACCCATCTATCTAAGACTTGTTAGATTATTTTACAACAATCTACAAGTAGATGAAGGAGAAAGAGTGTCTACCTATCTCTTAGGACAACACATCTCCATTACAGATAGATTCATTTGCGACATGATAGGCATTCCCGTAAAAAATAGAGATCTTTATTTTAGAGGATCGTGGGATAATGAAACAGTTGGGACAACATATGTTGAAGCCTCAGGAACAATTTTCAGTAATCCCAACTTAGTGATAGTTCCTAAAAGCTGTGAACATCTACTACCACTAAACACTAAGGTACTTCATCATATCATAACTAGCATCATTCTCCCTAAACAATACCATCATGATGAAGTAAGTCAAATGGAATTAGGAACCATGTATTGGATCATGAAAGGACATAACATCTATTTTGGTTACCTTATCTAACAAAACATGATAAAACTATCTAAGAAAGACATGATGCTTCCATATGGTGGTATAATTACTAGAATACTTAAAGCCTACGATATTCCAATACCACCCGATGAAGAAGTGATGAAAGTAGATAGGTTTAGCATAATAAATAAAAATCTACTTCACCGATTGAGATGTTTTTATAGAAATGGTAATTGGGTTAGAATGTCTAGAAGAACCGATCCCCCTTAACCTGAACCAGAACCCGAAACACCAGTCTTTAGGGGTACTCAATCTCCTCCGATCTGTCCCTTTGAGAAAACACATTCATTTGAGCAAGCTCCTGCATCATCTATCAAAGACATTGGGATTCAGATAGACTGATTTGAACAAAGACAAGATCGGCTTAAACATCGACAAGATCAAATCCTATCTAAGCTGCAGCAAATTCATCGACAATTTGACTCTTTATTTAGGCATTTTAATTTTTCACCTCCTGAATAAGCTTGTATATGTGGACACAATCACCTCTTGTTATAACAATTACATTGTTGTAAACTCTTTATGTTACTCACCTTGATCACAATGCCTTGATGACTACTAATCTTTGATATGGTTATTAATTGGTGAGAATATGCAGGGTTACGTTGCTTAATCTCGTTACTCATTGTCGGATTTCACGTTGAAATTAAATGTTTCTATAATACCTACTTTGAAAACCTTGTGTCTTGGTTTCCATGATAAATATGATTTGAGAAAGTAATATAGCCATGAAATTGATGTGTCATTTCCATGATGTTAATGTGTCATGATATTACCATGATGTTGATGTATTGCCATGATGTTAATGTGTCATTATATTGCCATAATACTAAACATCAACTAGCTAATATTTTTATAAAACCTCTAAGTGAAGAACAATTTAATTTCATAAGAAGAGAATTAGGAATGTTGATGTGTCCGAATGCATAAACTTGTTAAAATTATTTTTCGGACTTTATTGATTGAATGATCAAATCACTTGATTGCCATTACATGCCTAAAATAATATATTAAAAATTAATACAAAAATTTTCATAACAATGAGCATGTTTTGTCTTCATGATTGTATTTGAAAATCTATAGTATAGTCTTGTCCGAATGCATGAAAGTGTTAATTTCATTTACGGATTCTCTTAATAAGTGTTAATCTCATTTTCGGATCTTCTTGATCCTAATAATCAGATTTTCTCGATACATTATTCTCTTCCGGACTTAATAAATATATATCATATCGAGTTTGATTCTCATCATTGATTTTTGACATATGGAATCAACTAGCAAAAACATCTCTCATATACTTATCATGTGAAAAATATTTTTTGAGAAATGGATTTGATAAAATGATTCCTGCTTGTAAATTCCTTCTTGAAATATGGATGTTAGTGTTTTTACTTGCAAGGATTTGCTTCACATACATATCTTGATCCTTGTAAAAATGGAGTATGATTTAATCTCTCATCGATTTTAACTTCATTCAAAGTAAACTCACAAATAGCTGATATCACAAATTGCTTTCCTCCTTCATGCAAAAAGATAATAAATAAAAAGGAAGAAGTATTCAAAGCTATATCCATGTCATGTTTTCCTTGAGGTGTTTGCATAATTGGTATCTTATCACTCACTGTTAGAAAATGACATGAACCTAGTTATGGCATGAATAAATACCGCACTAATGCTTAAAATTTGCTTATATCATTCTCCTTTTTGTTGATGACAAAGGGGGAGAGATATATGAATTGATGCTATGAGTATTGATGCTATAATTATGCCATCGAAAATATATGAATTGATGATAACTATGATTGCCATATTTGCATTATGCCATGTTTGCATCATGTTAAGATATCAAGAACTTGCATTGTAATTTTACATGTTGATATCTTATCATGTGATGAAATGCTACGATTGCTAAAGACTTGAAATGTTTGCTTTACATTAAGATATCAAAAGCTTAAATTGTAAATTTACATGTTGATATCTTATGTTGAACTGCTACCATCATTCATATTTGAAATGTAAAACTTGAGAATGGATGTCAAGTCTTGACATCATTTTCAGTAAGATACATCATGATAGGAATCATGATGGGAGTAATTGATAAGGTTAAGAGTTCTTAACTTATCAATAAGTCTATTGAATTCAAAGGCCTTCAATTCAAGAATGACTTATCTCAAGTATGGCATATAGATAGGGAGAGTTAAGGTTAACTCCGTTATCAATTGATTGTCATCATCAAAAAGGGGGAGATCGTTGAATCTCGGATTTTGATGATGAAGTCAATTGTCATTTGTTATCTAATCCATATGTTGAGATAAGAGTGCAGGATTAACTATGATGAAAGTAAGACATGTAGCAGGAGTTGCGCCGGAGTCAAGACTATGATCACGTTGGGAGTTCGAGAGTTCGACGGAAGTCCGGACGGTCATCGGAGGTTCTACAGGAACAAATCTGAGAAGTCCAGGAGCTTGCCAAAAGAAGCTCATCGGAACTCGCCAAGTGGATCATCGCAAGTCCAAGAGTTTGCCGGAAGTCCGTCGGAGCATTGCCGAAGGTTCGTCGGATGTTCGCCAGAAGTTCGCCGGAAACTCGTCGAAAGAAGCGATTGACGCACCGGAGCAAGTTGTAGTAAATGTCTTAAGAAATGTCGTAGTTAGCATGTAGATTAAGTTAGGAATGGGAGGTGATCCTATTAACTTAATCTAGGGACAATTGGGCCCTTAACAGACCCAAATTGGGCCGAATGGATCAACCCATTTGGACCAGAATTCTTGGTAGGCGGTGGCACCGCCAGGGTCGACGGTGGCACCGCCCAGGAGAGGGTCTCCCAGGAAAGCTGGGCGGTGGCCCCGCCTGGGCTTAGTCTCTGAGCGAGACTAGGCGGTGCAACCGCCCTTGACAAGCGGTGGAATCGCTTGAGCTCGGTCTCCGAGCTCTGCCAGGCGGTGCACCGCCCTAGTCAGGCGGTGGCACCACCAGGGCTCAGTCTCCAAGCGAGACTGGGCAGTGCAACTGCCCCTGTCAGGCGGTGGCACCACCTAGAGGCTCAATCTTTGAGCTGCCAGGCGGTTGTACCGCCCTAGTCAGGAGGTGGTACTGCTAGGACCCCGGAAATCTGGGAAAAGATATTTTTGAGCTCCAAATTCAAACTAGTTTGGGGCCTATATATACCCCACCCTTTCCTGCATGAAAGGGCACTGAAAATCCAATCTTACTCTGTGATTTTTAGAGTTCAAAAGTGTTGTGAATGCTAGAAGTTCTCCTCCCTCTTTTTCTAAGTTTTGATCTTTCAAGAGAGGAGAGAAAAGTTTGTTAGGGTTGTCTCCTAAGCCCATCAAAAGGAGTGAAACTGTAAAAGGGTGGTTGGCCTTCGCCTATTGAAGGAAGGCCTCTAGTGGACGTCAGTGACCTCGTTGGTGGAGGAAGCCAAAAGTGGATGTAGGTCAAGATTGACCGAACCACTCTAAATCTCGGTTTGCATTTACTTTGAGCATTTTATCTTTACTGCAAACCTCCTCAATAGCTTACTACCTTCTGCTCATTTACGAACATGTTTCATAGTTAAGTATTTTTCGAATCGGTGTTAAAACGAAAATCGGTTTTATCGTAGGAACATCATATTTCAGTTTGCACTTACATTCTGATTTCTATCTTAACTGCAAATTGCCTTCCTTACTTTACTTCAAATACATTTCTGTAAGCTTTCAAAGTTATTATCTGCATGAAACAATTTTTACATCGGAATCAAATTTCAATATATGAACGTAGTTTTAATCATCGAAAGTTTTCCACTGCACTAATTCACCCCCCCCTCCTCTTAGTGCTCTTGATCCTAACAGAAGGAAGACTGATAGTGGATGCCGATGGCCTCGATGGCAGAGGAATTGGCGGAGTGAATGTAGGTCACGATGACCGAACCATTATAAATCGATTTACATTCTTGTTCTACTTTTAATTCTCGTATTGTAAACTGATTTACTTACTTAACTTGCTTATTACATTCTTGCAAACATTTTAAAGTTAAATACTTTCTGAGTTCAGTTTTATCGTACGAAAGGATTTTTTGAAACCGACGTTTTTATCCGCTGCACTAATTCACCCCCCCTCTTAGTGCCAACCCCATTCCTAACAATTGGTATCAGAGCCTCGTTTTCTCATTTGGTTTAACACCCAAAGTGAAATGGCTCTTTTCGACTTTCAAGAGGGTCACTCTCTCATTCGTCCTCCCTTTTTCAATGGGATAGACTACATATATTGGAAAACTTGAATGAGGCTTAGGATTAATCCATGCATGTGTATCTTGATGATTTTATGTCATGCATGAGTTTTTGAAATGTTGATTTAAAACTCTCATTTTAGATTAACATATTTTTGGTCTAATCATTTTATGATGAATTAAGATGACATTCTCATGACATATTAAGATGACATAGTGTATGTACATCTATGTATGAATTTCTTGACAGTCTTTTGATGATAGATGTGATATCATGATGTGTTTGGTCTTGACGGCTTCATGACGAAACTTATGTTTCGATTTTAAATGATGATACATGTTTTCACAAAAGACTTGAATACCCTCACATAAAATCAATTGTATAAAATGGAAATGAATTTTCTATCCTATTGAGATTAATGAATTTATTTTACCAACCTTGTGAATCTCATGAAAATAAACATGATGAATATTTTGAAAATAAATGAGTGTATCATGCATTTGGTCTTAATGATTTCTCTTGAACATACTTTTTGAAATCATACTTGATGATGAATATCAAGATATTAAAAGGATGATATCATAGAATCATGCTTGATGATTTGATTTTTACCTTTCCGTCTTAAATGTTGACACTTGTTTTATTAAAGGTAAAGGCATGCTTATAAGAAGCAAATCACATGAATAGAAATTTATAAAATCGAAATGCGATCCCCTATCTTATCATCTTTTTAATAAATCTATGCTTGTCATGTATGAATTTATTGAATATGACTTTGAGGATGATTTCGGTTTTCACAAATGCTTGATTCATACTTATGACATGAGACACATTTTAAATATGAATCATGTTCAATGCTTCAATCATGTTATATCTCCCTTAATTCATTTTGTTCTCCTAGATTTATTTACTAAAGAGGAGAATCTTCCGAATGAATGAAATGATACAAATGAATCACAAATAATATCTTTTGGTATTCATGAATTGATACTCACAATATGAAAGTATTGGTATTTATGACTTGAATTTGATTGAAACATTGCATGCTTAAATTAATCATTCTCCTATGTTTCAAAAATTCTTTAAATGCCTTATGTGATGATTGAAAATTAATTTGCTTTATGATGAATCACGAATCATGACTTAATCTATGATATTGATATATTTTAATCATGATCCTTGGTTGTATAATTCTTTTTCTCTATTAAAAAGATTTGTCAAATGAATCATGTCCTTCTTGAATTTTCTTGATATCAAACAATTGGTATGAATTTCTTGAAAATGATTTTGATTTGATGATTTAAATTTGAATGAATTTTTATCCAAATCATGATCTTGGTTTATTGGAATTACTTGAGATCTTCTTTATGAATCAAAATCTTATATCTCCTATGTTTCCTTTTACCATTTCCTAAAGAGGAGATTTATAAAACTAACCATGATCTTGATAATTATGTTTTGAAACTTTATGTAAATCAAGATCGTTCACCATGACTTCTTGCATTTTATTAAAAAAATTATTTAAATGAATCATATCTTTTGGTATTTACATGATCCTTGAGATTTTATCTTTCATGATATGATGTGATTGTATTTATGGCTTCTATGCCTTGAAATGATTAAAATATTTTACACTATTTTATTCTTCTTCTCTTCTTTCTTGTTTATAATGATAAAATGGGGAGAAATTTTGATCATGCACGGTAGGATATAATTGCTATAATGAGAATTTTACACTATTACATGCCTTAATAACATGTTAGAAATTATGTGTTTTGGATACAAAAATTTTCATGATGGTGAGCATATTTTATCTTCATGATTGTGTTTGAAAATATGTAACAAAACCATGTCTAAATGTATGAAAGTGTTAAATTTCATTTTCAGATCTTCTTGATCCTAACAATTGGATTTTCTCGATACATTATTCTCTTCCGGACTTAATAAACATATGTCATATCGAATTTGATTCATATCATTGATTTTTGATATATGGAATCAACTAACAAATGCATCTCTCATAGACTTATCATGTGAAAAATATCTTTCGAGAAATGGATTTGATGATTCCTTCTTATATCTTTAGAGAAACAGTTTTATGTGCAAGGATTTGATTCACACACTTATCTTGATCCTTGTAAAAATGAAGTATGCTTTAATATCTTATCAATTTTAACTTCATTCGAGTAAGCTCACAAGTGACTTTCCTCCTTCATGCAAAAAGATAATAATAAATAAAGAGGAAGAAGTAATGAAAGCTATCTCCATGTCATGTTTTCCTTTAGATGTTTGTATAATTGATATCCTATCACTCATTGTTGAAAAATGACATAAACCTAGTTATGACATGAATTATTACCGCACTTACATTTAAAATTTGCTTATATCGTTCTCCTTTTTGTTGATGACAAAGGGGAAGAAATATATGAATTGATACTATGAGTGCCATATTTGAATGAGAAATATATGGTAAATTGATGCTATGATTGTCATATGCCATGTTTGCATCATGTTAAGATATCAAGAACTTGCATCGTAATTTTACTTGCTGATATATTGCCATATGATGAAATGCTATGATTTGTTGCCAAAATGATGCATGCAATACTTATGCTTTTTATTATGATGTATGTGATGTATTGCATATGATGTGAATCATGATTAAAATTGCCCTAATTTGAATTCAAGATTTATCTCAATTATGAAATTTTGAAATAAGAATAATTGCTCACCTTTGTCATGATTTAGAAATTGACATAAAGGGTCTTCCCTTCTTTAGAAAGGGTCTTCCCTTCTTTTTGACAATGACAAAGGGGGAGATAGCTAGCATGCACAATTCAAGAAAAAAGTAAAAATTGTACTTCTCAAAAGAGAAGAAATTGCTATCTTGAACATCACCGAGAATTGCTAGCTTGAAATCTCAAGAAAATGCAAAAATGTGCTATCGTGCTTATCTCAAGAAAAGCAAATATGCCAACTTGCATATCTTTGAATTTGCTAGCTTGTATATTGTAAAGCTTGCATATTTCAAGAAGCAAGAGTTGCTTTCTTGAACATCTCTAAATTGCTAGCTTGCATGTTCTAAAATATTGTAACATTGCTAGCTTGCATGATATAGAACTTGCTATCTTGAACATTACCAAAAGTGCTATCTTGTATGCTGTAAAACTTGCATATCTAAAACTTGATAGCTTGAATGTTCTAAGCATGATGTAACACTTGCTAAATTTTCTAGCTTCAAAACTGCATGATGATAAAACTTGATATTATGTTTTTCATGTAATAAGTTGAATTAATACTACAAACACAAGAATAGTTGGACTTCTCCTTTTTGTTGATGACAAAGGGGGGGAAATATGATGTTATGCATAAGTTTATGCATAAGTTCACAATGATGTGTTCCAAGTATTCATAATGAATATTGCAATGACTTGAATTCAGTTTGAATTCAAGATTCTATCAATATGGCATATTGATGGGGGAGTTTGTTTAAACCCCGGGAGTTAAGTTTAACTCCGTCATCAAGTGGTTGTCATCATCAAAAAGGGGAAGATTGTTAAATCTCGTATTTTGATGATGAAACCACTTGATATGTGTTTATGTTTTAATCTGCGTTTTGAGTGATGCATGATGCTTCGATCAGGATGAGACAATTAAAGCAGGAAAAATCATGTTGTGCCAGAAGATTAGACGTCGGGCCGGTGGATCGGTCGACGTATCGATAGAAGGCTTCGGGCCGTGGACTTGGGCATCGGGCCAAGAAGAGCGGGTATTGTGCCAAGGATATCGGAGTTGCGGAGTCAACTGGCTGATTGGGCAATAGGCCGTAGGAGAGAACGATGTGCCAAAGAATCGGATGAAGCGTCGAGGGACTAATGACATGTCGGACAACTTAGTTAATTGCTTAGGATTAATTGTCTCGATTGAAGTTTTGTTTTACATGTGCAGGATTAACTACGATGGAAGTAAGACATGCAGTAGGAGTTACGCCGGAGTCAAGACTATGATTACGTTGGGAGTTCGAGAGTTCGATGAAAGTCCGGATGGTCGTCAGAGGTTCTACGGGAACAAATCTGAGAAGTCCAAGAGCTTGCCAAAGAAGCTCATCGAAACTCGCCAAGTGGATCGTTGCAAGTCTAGGAGTTTGTTGGAAGTCCACTGGAGCATCGCCAAAGGTTCGTCGGATGTTTGTCGGAAGTTCGCCGGAAGCTCGTCGGAAGAAGCGATTGATGCACTAGAGCAAGTTACAGTAAATGTCTTAAGAAATATTGTAGTTAGCATGTAGATTAAGTTAGGAATAGGAGGTGATCCCATTAACTTAATCTGGGGGCAATTGGGCCCTTGATAGACTCAAATTGGGCCGAATGGATCAACCCATTTGGACCAGAATTCCTGCTAGGCGGTGGCACCGCTAGGGTCGGCGGTGGCACCGCCCAGGAGATGGTCTCCCAGGAAAGCTAGGCGGTGTAACCACCCCAGTCAGGCGGTGGCACCTCCTGGGCTCAGTCTTCGAGTGAGACTGGGCAGTGCAACCGCCCCTGACAAGCGGTGGCACCGCCCAGAGGCTTAGTCTCCAAGCTGCCAGGCGATTGTACCGCCCCAGTCAGGAGGTAGTACCGCCAGGACCTCGGAAATCCGAGAAAAGATATTTTTTAGCTCCAAATTCAAACCAGTTTGGGGCTTATATATCCTCAACCCTTTCCTGCATGAAAGGGCACCGAAAATCCAATCTTACTCTATGATTTTTAGAGCTCAAAAGTGTTGTAAAGGCTAGAAGTTCTCCTCCCTCTTTTCTTCCAAGTTTTGATCTTTCAAGAGAGGAGAGAAATTTCTGTAAGGGTTGTCTCCTAAGCCCGTCAAAATGAGTGAAACTTTAAAAGGGTGGTTGGCCTTTGCCTATTGAAGGAAGGCCTCTAGTGGACGTCGGTGACCTCATCGGAGGAGGAAGCCAAAAGTGGATGTAGGTCAAGATTGACCAAATCACTCTAAATCTCGATTTGCATTTACTTTCTGTTCTCTATCTTAATTGCAAACTACCTCCATAGCTTTACTTTAACTGCACTTCGCCTAATCTAAGTTAAAGCAACTTCCGAATCGGCTTTCATACCGAAATCACTTTTATCGTATGAACGTCGTATTTCGGTTTGCTATTACTTTCTATTCTCTATCTTAACTGCAAACTGCCTCTATAGCTTTACTTTAACTGCACTTCACCTAATCTAAGTTAAAGCAATTTGTGAATCGGCTTTCATACCGAAATCGCTTTCATCGTACGAACGTCTTTTTAAATCGTCGAAAGTTTTCCGCTGCACTAATTCACCCCCCCCCTCTTAGTGCTCTTAATCCTAACATCATTCCGATATGCTCCAAAATTTAGTAGGGTCCATAGAACCGAGGTGAAAGCTTCATAGATGCTCTAGTCTGGATTGATGTTTGCTCATATGGTTGGAGCCATAGGAAGACCCAATCTCCTACTGAAAATTCTCTTTTGCCTTTGTGTTGATCATATTATTGTTTCATCCTTGCTTGGGCTATTGTGAGATTATCTTTTTGTAACTTTAGCATTTTGTCTATGTCCTGTAGTTCCCTATCTACTTGTTCTACTTTAGAGGTGCCCAACACATATTTTGGGATCACCGGGGGAGGTCGGCCATACGTAGCTTCATATGGAGTACATTTTATGGATGAATGATAAGTTGTATTATACCACCACTCGGCATAAGGAAGCCACTTTGTCCACTTTTTGTCTAGTCACTAGTGAAGCATCTGAGGTATATCTCAAAGCACCTGTTCACCACTTCAGTCTGGCCGTCGGTTTGTGGGTGATATGCCATACTCATTTTCAATTTAGTGCCCTACATCTAAAATAACTCTATCCATAATATGCTTATGAAGAACCTATCATGATCACTTATAATAGATCTCGGCATCTCATGTAATTTTACAATATTCTCCAAAAAGATTCGAGTAATATTAATAGATGTAGTGTAGGGATTACGAACAACACAAAAGTGAGCATACTTTGTAAGGCGATCAACCACAACAAGAATTGTACTTTTTCCTTGTGATGAGGGAAGCCCTTCGATGAAGTCCATTGATATATTAGTCTATATTGAGTTCGAAACAAGTAGAGGTTGCAGCTTTCCGGGGCTTGTCACTGTCTCGCCTTTATGTCGTTGACATACATCATATTGTGCCACAAATTTAAAAATAATATTTTTAATCCCTACCCAATAAATTTTTTTTCTTAATTCTCTTATAGGTTCTAAGGAACTCGGAGTGCCTGGCCATAGGTGTGGAATGCATCTCTTGAAGGATGGTCTTTATGCAAGTAGAATTTGGCACAAGCACAATGCATCCCTTATAGCGTAATTCTTTTGAGTCCCAACTGTAATGAGCCACGGAGTTTGGTGCTTCCTCCAATTTTTTTATGATCTTATTGGCCTCTGGATCTTCCTACCATTCCCTCTTAATATCCTCAAGGAAGTCACTGGTCGGAAGTGAAACGACCAAAAATTTAGCTTGCTCGGGTAGTTGCGAAAGCACATCTGCAACAATATTCTCTTTCCCCTTTTTGTAACTTATTTCATAATCATATCCAAGAAGCTTTGTTACCCATTTTTGCTGCTCGGGGGAAGATATCTTCTGTTCCATAAAATATTTTAGGCTTTTATGGTCGGTCTTAATTTGAAAGTGTCGCCCGATCAAGTACGGTCTCTATTTGGTAATCACATACACAATCGCGAGCATCTCCTTATCATAAATAGTCATCTTGAGATGGGAAGGAGATAATGTCTTACTAATATAAGTGAGGGGGTGGCCATCTTGCATTAGTACAACACCAATTCTGACTCCAAAGGCATTGACTTCAATAACAAAACTCTTGCCAAATTCGGGTAGCGTTAGTACGAGTGTTGTCGTCAGTGTGGCTTTAAATTCGTCAAAGGCAGTGGTGGCTTTCTCTAAAGATTGGAAAGTATATTTTTTCAGCAAGGAAGTAAGGGGTGCACTGATCTTTCCATAGTTTTTCATGAACTTGCGGTAGTAGCCTATTAAACCGAGAAAGCCACATAGCAATTTTATGTTCCTCGGGGTCAGCTAGTTTTACATTGCTTCACTCATAATAGCCACCTCGTAGGTTTAAGAATCAATATCCTCAACATCATCTCCTCTAATATATTCCAAATATCTCTCAAGAGGATGAGATACTCTATCGAACCTATGTAAAGTTGAAACTTGTATGCTAGGTACCTAAATAGACCTGTGCTGTGGAATGATGCTTGAGATTGGTTCTGGAGGGGTCCACCGCCACACTTTCTTCTGATATTATATGTCCAAGATATTCTACATTATGTTGAAGAAAGCTGCACTTTGATTTTTTTGACAAAAATAACATGTTCTCTTAAAATCGTCAAAACAAGTCGTAAGTGCTGAAAATGACTTTCAAGAGAAAGGCAGTAAATAAGGATATCAGCAAAGAAAACCAGCACAAACTTACGAAGATAATTTCAGAAAATATCATTCATAAGGCTTTGGAAGGTAGAGGGAGCATTGTATTAGGATCGGAGCGGCACTAAGAGGGGGGGGTGAATTAGTGCAACGGATTAAAACTCGTAAGTTTGAAATCAATTTCGTAAATGTGTAGAGATTTCGATTCGACGAAGGATGACTTAGCTAAAATAGCTCGAGTAAAGGTAGTCAAGAGTAGGGAGATGAAAACCGAACGATTTGCAGCTAAGTAGAGAAATGGTTCAGAACATTAAACACTCACACATTCAAGGAACACCACAATGTATAGTGGTTCGGTCAAGTGACCTACATCCACTTTCGAAGCATTCTTCGATGAGGCTCCCAACTTCCACTAGCAAATCACTTTGAAGGGAAAGGACCAAATACCCCTCTTACAGCCTTCTTACAAGTGGTTCACACTCTTATAGATTTTTCAAAGAGAAAGAGGAAGGTGAACACTTAAGCTATTAAAAAGAAGACTTTGCTAGAGCTTTTCCTCACTTTCTACTTGTCAAAAGGTGTAATCTCTGCTGAGAATTAAGAGGTATTTATAGGCCCCAAGAGGATTCAAATTTGGGCCTCAAATTTGAATTGCTTTTGGGTTTCCCGGTGTTGGTGGTGCCACCGCTTGTCAGTGGCGGTGCCACTGCCTGTTAGTGTCTGACATTGATAGTGTACTGGCGGTGCCAACGCTAGACCTCTCGGGTTCTGGGTGGTGCCACCGCCCAGTTCGACGGTGCCACCACCTGGACTATTCCAGCTTACTGGTTAAGCTCCAAACTTGGCCCAAACTAGTCCAAACTCAGGCCCAATTGGCCCATAACTAGGTTATAGGATTAACCCTTAATCCTAACCCAAATTATATACAAATTATGAAATTAAGACATAGCCTTAAGTAATTTTTTAATTGGCAACTTCGAGTTTCCTTCCGGCGAGCTTTCCGGCAAACTTTTGGTGGACTTCCGATACACCCTCAGATTTCTTCCGACGGACTCCCAGCAGGCTCCCGGTCTTGTGGCGAGTTCAACAAGTCTTTGGCAAGTATCCAAACCTTCTTGGTAATCTCCGTGAACCTCCGACAATTTTTCTGACGGACTTTCGAAAACTTCGACAAGTCCTCGATTCTTTCTCGGTTGGTTCCGGTAGCACTTCTGACGGACTTTCGGCGGACTCTCGAACACCCATCGAACATGACTCTGGTAAACTTGCTATATGTCTTCATGCTATCATAGTTAATCCTGCACATGTAAAACACACTTCGATCTAGACAATTAATCCTAAGCATCTAATCAAGTTGTCCGGCATGTCATTGGTCCCTCGACGCTTCGTCCGATTTTTCGGTGCATCGTCCTCTCCTGCAGCCTATTGTCCAATCAGTCAGTTGACTCTGTAACTCCAATATCCTTAGCGCAATGTCCGCTCTTCTTGGCTCGATACCTGAATCCATGGCTCGAAGCCTTCTATCGATACGTCTACCGATCCACTAGCTCGACATCCAATCTTCTAACATGTTCCTCTGGCCCAATATGATTTTCCTACTTTAATTGTCTCACCCTGATCGAAGCATCCTGCATCACTCAAAACACAGATTAAATCATAAACATATATTGATTGGTTTCATCATCAAAATCCGAGATTCAACAATCTTTCACTTTTTGATAATGACAACCAATCGACGACGGAGTTAACCTTAACTCCTAGAGTTTAAACAAACTCCCCCTATCAATATACAATATTGATAGAAACTCTTGGATTCAAAAATCCAAGCAACATGTCATGATAAAATCATGACATATAATCAACATACTTCTCCCCCTTTGTCATCAAAAAAAAGGAGAAGTACCACAATCAAGTGTTTGTGATATACAAGTTCAACTCATTACATGAAAAATATAATATCCATTTTTATCATCATGCAAGTTGGCTATCATCATAGATATACATGGTAGTACAATAGCAAGTTTACAATATACAAGCTAGTAATAATTTTCTAACATTTTAAGACACGCAAACTAGTAATTTTGAGATGTTCAAGAAAGCAACTCTTGCTTCTTGAAATATAAGTTTTGCTAAATGTGCAAGTTAACTTTTTGCTTCTTGAGATAGGCAAGATAGCACTCCTTGGTGATATTCAAGATAGCAATTTCTTCTCTTCTGAGAAGTGCAATTTTTTATTTTTTCTTGAATTGTGCGAGCTAGCAAATTAGCTTTCTAGCATGTTTTGCTCCTCCTTAGCCATTGTAAAAAAGAAGGGAAGACGCTTTATATTAATTTCTAAATTATGACAAAGGTAAATAGCATAGATGAAAACTCAAGTCTTGAGTGTCAAAATAATTATTTTATCATGAATATTTCATCATTGCGTGCATCATTATCATACGTTAAAATATTACATGCATAATACCAAATCATCATATATATTTTTAAAACATATAAACTCATCATTATATGCATGATTCCAAATCATCATTCATATTATTTCAATCGTTGTTTCAATCATCACTATAACTCATCATGCACAAAATGTAAAATCATCTAACATAATACAAACATTTATTTTCAAAATATTTATCACTATTTTCATGTATGATAATAAAGTATTCATGATACCGAATATTAAATCAATATTTTTAAGCATTTATCACTTCATGATTGTTGGTACCAAATATTTATCATTTAAAGCATTCATGATACATATCATATGCAATACATCACATACATTATCATAATAAAAAGTATATGCATAATTCCAAATCATAAATATTTCAAATCATCATGGTATTAATCTATCAAATTGCATCCTGCCATGCATGATCATAACTTTTCCCCATTTTATCATTGTAAACAAGTAAGAATAAGGGAAGAACAAAATAGTGCAAAATATTTCAATTATTTCAAGACATACAAGCCATAAATCCAAATACATCATGTCATGAAAGATAAGACATCTTGAATTACAAAAGACATGATTTATTTTATCAAATCTATTCTTTTTATAAATAACAAAAATTGTAGGTGTACAAAGAAAAGATCATGATTAAAAAATTTCAAGTAGTAAATCCAAGAAATCAAGATCATGATTTGAATACAAACTCATTCAAATTTAAATCATCAAATTCATCAAAATCTCAACATTACTTTCAAGATATTCAAAATGGTATACATAGATTTATCACACTAATCATCAAGATCAATAAGATAGAGAAAAATAATTAAAATTTTTTTTTTCTCTTTTTAGTTGTTTCAATTCATATGATTTTATTTCATTTATGCCAAATAAAAACATGTATCATGTTTAAAACCGAAAGTGTAAGATTTATTATGACAAAGATCAATAAGGCACTTTCATTATGGTAAAAATCAATAATCCATAAATCGTAAGATTCATCATGCATAATTTCGAATTATAAAACTATTAAACATGATTTCAAATCAATATGCTCAAGTTTTTTGTACCATACATCATACTTAAAATCGAAAAATGTAACATTTCATCATGATAAAAATCGATAATCCATAAATAACTTAAAAATCACCATGCATAATTTCAAAATTTATTAAACATGATCATTATGCATGACATTAAAACATGGTTTCAAAATGTTTAATATTTTTTTTACATAATTTCATCATTATGCATCATCATATTTTCAAATTCGAACATGCATAATTTCAAAATCATACATTTCATTTTTTATGCATGATATAAATAAATCAATCATCATTATGAGCATATCATACATGATATTCAAGCATTCATGATACATCATTTTGGCAATATGATCATAGCTTTTAAATTGATGGTATCTAAATGTCAAAGTTCATTACATCTTATCATGCATGATCATTAATCTCTCATTTGTATTTCATGTATAATTTCATTTTATCACATTAGGAACATCAAGAAGAATTAATTGGGTGATGAGATACATATTTCATGAATACATAGAATTGTATAAAAATCATATCATGAGTGTTTCATGCATTCATATCATCACATGAAGAATATCAAAACGAATTTTGGTGATGAGATGCATAAATAGTGAACATAAATTTTGAATATCAAGAGACATATTATGATTCTTTTTGAATAACTCAAATAGTGAAAAGAAAGAATCATAATAGATAATCTTGATTTATAAAATAAATTTTCAAGTTATAATTTTCAGAAATCAAGATAAAAATCGTGGTTAGATGAAACTCATTCAAATCATCGAAATCATCAAAATCACTTTTAAGATGATCAAATAGATTCATTAAAGTCAATAAGATAGAGAAAAATAAATTTAAGAAAAATACTTTTCTCTTTTTAGTTGTTTCAATTTATATGATTGATTTTATATTAGCATGCTCAAATACTTGTTCTTATGTTAAAACCATGCATCAACGTTTAGGATCAAAAAATAAATTTCATCATGAAAACCATCAAAATCAATAAACCACAAAAATCATGATGTATAACTTTAAAATTTCATGCATAAAATCATCAAATCATGGTATCAAAATTGCAGTATTTTCATTACAACTTTATGCATTATTAAGTATACAATCATCAAGCATGACACTTACACTTTCATATTAGCATGCATAATTCATTTATATCAAATCAAAACATGCATAATTTTTTAAACCGAAAAAGCCACTTTTATTATTGTGGAAATCGATAATACATAAATCATAAAAATCATTATACATTATTTCGAAAGAAAACTCATTAAGCATGATATTAAATTCTTAATATTTTCATAAAGACATCAAGCATTATTTCAATCAAAATCGGAAATCATCAAGATACACATTTTTTCTTCTTAAGAAAACATACATATGATCATTAGATTTAAATCTAACATTTTATTCCATTAACATAAAACATGTAATTTTCATTATTATTTTCAAAATTACGATCATGATCATATTTTTACATTTTTAATTTTTTAAACATACAATTTTAAGAAAAATAATTATTCTAAAAAAAAGAAAATGTATAATGGAAAACATCAAGTAATTTCAAAATAAATTAAGGGGGTTTCGATTACCTCATTATTGAAAGCGGTTAAGGCGTAGTTTGCCACCTCGCCTTTTTTGATTTTCTCCTCATCTTCGGAGGAGCTCGATTCATCCCAATTTTTGTTCTTCTTCTTCTTCTGTTCAAAGCAAGTAGTTCCGTTCTTTTTGTTTTTTAATTTTTGTTTCATTTGTGATTCAAGTTCATTATCACTTGAGCTTATGCTCAAGTAGTCTTCAAATATTCTATGTCCCAAATCCTTTTTGTTCTTTGGAAGGTTGTCCTCGAGTTCCCTTTTTGCCACATTATTTATTTCGTAGGTCATTAAAGACCCAATAAATTCTTCGAGAGGAAATATTTTAAGGTCCTTGGCCTCTTGAATGGTCGTAACTTTTGGATTCTAACTCTTTGGAAGTGATCTTAAAATTTTAGTTACTAGTTCAAAGTTAGAAAAACCTTTACCAAGAGCTTTGAGTCCATTGATGACATCCGTGAAACGGGTGTACATATCTCCGATGGACTCACTTGGTTTCATCCAGAAAAGTTTGTAAGAATGCACAAGAATGTTGATTTTAGACTCTTTCACTCGACTAGCACCTTCATGAGTGACCTCAAGAGTTCTCCAAATATCAAAAGCTGAATCACAAATCGAAACACGATTAAATTCATTTTTGTCAAGTGCACAAAATAAGGCATTCATAGCCTTTGCGTTTAAAGCAAAAACCTTCTTCTTCGATTCATCCCGTTCGCTCATCGGAAGAGAAAATTTTTGAAATTCATTTTCGATAATATTCCAAAGCTCAAAATATATGGAAATAAGGAAGATCCTCATACGAGTCTTCCAATACGTGTAATCTGATCCATTAAACATAGGCGGACGTGTAATAGAGTGACTCCCTTGCATATCGTAGTAAGCCATCTCTCTTGGGTATGAAACCAAATATGAGAGTGAGCCTTGCTCTGATACCAATTTTTAGGATCGGAGCGACACTAAGAGAGGGGGGGGGGGGGGGGGGGGGGTAAATTAGTGCAGCGGATTAAAACTCGTAAGTTTGAAATCGATTTCGTAAATGTGTAGAGATTTCGATTCGACGAAGGATGACTTAGCTAAAATAGCTCGAGTAAAGGTAGTCAAGAGTAGGTAGATGAAAACCGAACGATTTGCAGCTAAGTAGAGAAATGGTTCAGAACATTAAACACTCACACATTCAAGGAACACCACAATGTATACTGGTTCGATCAAGTGACGTACATCCACTTTCGAAGCCTTCTTCGATGAGGCTCCCAACTTCCATTAGCAAATCACTTTGAATGGAAAGGACCAAATACCCCTCTTACAGCTTTCTTACAAGTGGTTCACACTCTTATAGATTTTTCAAAGAGAAGGAGGAAGGTGAACACTTAAGCTATTGAAAAGAAGACTTTGCTAGAGCTTTTTCTCACTTTCTACTTGTCAAAAAGGTGTAATCTCTGCTGAGAATTAAGAGGCATTTATAGGTCTCTAGAGGATTCAAATTTGGGCCTCAAAGTTGAATTGCTTTTGGGTTTCCCGGTGCTGGTGGTGCCGCCGCTTGTCAGTGACGGTGCCACTGCCTGTTAGTGTCTGACATTGACAGTGTACTGGCGGTGCCATCGCCAGACCTCTCGTGTTATGGGCAGTGCCACCGCCCACTCCGACGGAGCTTACTGGTTAAGCTCCAAACTTGGCCCAAACTAGTCCAAACTCAAGCCCAATTGGCCCCTAATTAGGTTATAGGATTAACCATTAATCCTAACCGAAATTATATACAAATTATGAAATTAAGACATAGCCTTAAGCAATTTTTTAATCGGCAACTTCGAGTTTCCTTCCGGCGAGCTTTCCGGCAAACTTTTGGTGGACTTCCGATACACCCTTGGATTTCTTCCGACGAACTCCTAGCAGTCTCCTGGTCTTGTGGCGAGTTCAATAAGTCTTTGGCAAGTATCCGAACCTTCTTGGTAATCTCCGCAAACCTCCGACGATTTTTTCGACGGACTTTCGAAAACTTCGACAAGTCCTCGATTCTTTCTCGGTTGGTTCCGGTAGCACTTCTGATGATTCTTCGGACTTTCGGCAAACTCTCGAACACCCATCGAACTTGACTATGGTAAACTTGCTATATGTTTTTATGCTATCGTAGTTAATCCTGCACATGTAAAACACACTTCGATCTAGACAATTAATCCTAAGCATCTAATCAAGTTGTCCGGCATGTCATTGGTCCCTCGACGCTTCGTCCGATTCTTCGACGCATCGTCCTCTCCTACAGCCTATTGTCAAATCGATCAGTTGACTCAACAACTCCGATATCCTTAGCGTAATGTCCGCTCTTCTTGGCCCGATACCTGAATCCACGGCTCGAAGCCTTCTATCGATACGTCGACCGATCCACTAGCTCGACATCCAATCTTCTGACATGTTCCTCTAGCCCAATATGATTTTCCTACTTTAATTGTCTCACCCTGATCGAAGCATCCTGCGTCACTCAAAACAAAGATTAAATCATAAATATATATTGATTGGTTTCATCATCAAAATCTGAGATTCAACAATCTTCCACTTTTTGATGATGACAACTAATCGACGATGGAGTTAACCTTAACTCCCAGAGTTTAAACAAACTCCCCCTATCAATATACCATATTGAAAGAAACTCTTGGATTCAAAAATACAAGCAACATGTCATGATAAAATCCATTTTTATCATCATGCAAGTTGGATATCATCATGATATACATGGTAGTACAATAGCAAGTTTACAATATACAAGCTAGCAAAAATTTTTCAACATTTTAAGAAACGCAAGCTAGCAATTTTGAGATGTTTAAGAAAGTAACTCTTGCTTCTTGAAATATAAGTTTTGCTAGATGTGCAAGTTAACTTTTTGCTTCTTGAGATAGGCAAGATAGCACTCTTTGGTGATGTTCAAGATAGCAATTTCTTCTCTTTTGAGAAGTGTAATTTTTGTTTTTTTCTTGAATTGTGCGAGCTAGCAAATTAGCTTTCTAGCATGTTTTGCTCCTCCTTTGCCATTGTCAAAAAGAAGGGAAGACCCTTTACATTAATTTCTAAATTATGACGAAGGTAAATAGCATAGATGAAATTTCAAGTCTTGAATGTCAAAATAATTATTTTATCATGAATATTTCATAATTGCGTGCATCATTATCATACGTTAAAATATTACATGCATAATACCAAATCATCATATATATTTTTAAAACATATAAACTCATCATTATATGCATGATTCCAAATCATCATTCATATTATTTCAATCGTTGTTTCAATCATCACTATAACTCATCATGCACAAAATGTAAAATCATCTAACATAATACAAACATTTATTTTCAAAATATTTATCACTATTTTCATGTATGATAATAAAGTATTCATGATACCGAACATTAAATCAATATTTTTAAGCATTTATCACTTCATGATTGTTGGTACCAAATATTTATCATTTAAAGCATTCATGATACATATCATATGCAATACATCACATACATTATCATAATAAAAAGTATATACATCATTCCAAATCATAAATATTTCAAATCATCATGGTATTAATCTATCAAATTGCATCCTACCATGCATGATCATAACTTTTCCCCATTTTATCATTGTAAACAAGAAAGAATAAGGGAATAACAAAATAGTGCAAAATATTTCAATTATTTCAAAGCATACAAGCCATAAATCCAACGACATCATGTCATGAAAGATAAGACATCTTGAATTACAAAAGACATGATTCATTTTATCAAATCTCTTCTTTTTATAAATAACAAAAATTATAGGTGTACAAAGAAGAGATCGTGATTAAAAAATTTCAAGTAGTAAATCCAAGAAATCAAGATCATGATTTGAATACAAACTCATTCAAATTCAAATCGTCAAATTCATCAAAATCTCAACATTACTTTCAAGAGATTCAAAATGGTATACATAGATTTATCACACTAATCATCAAGATCAATAAGATAGAGAAAAATAATTTTAAAAATGTTTTTTCTCTTTTTAGTTGTTTCAATTCATATGATTTTATTTCATTTATGCCAAATAAAAACATGTATCATGTTTAAAATTTAAAATGTAAGATTTATTATGACAAAGATTAATAAGGCACTTTCATTATGGTAAAAATCAATAATCCATAAATCGCAAGATTCATCATGCATAATTTCGAATTATAAAACTATTAAACATAATTTCAAATCAATATGCTCAAGTTTTTTGTACCATACATCATACTTAAAATCGAAAATGTAACATTTCATCATGATAAAAATCGATAATCCATAAATAACTTAAAAATCACCATGCATAATTTCAAAATTTATTAAACATGATCATAATGCATGACATTAAAACATGGTTTCAAAATGTTTAATATTTTTATTACATAATTTCATCATTATACATCATCATATTTTCAAATTCGAACATGCATAATTTCAAAACCATACATTTCATTTTTTATGCATGATATAAATAAATCAATCATCATTATGAGCATATCATACATGATATTCAAGCATTCATGATTCATCATTTTGGCAACATGATCAGAGCTTTTTAATTGATGGTATCTAAATGTCAAAGTTCATTACATCTTATCATGCATGATCATTAACTTCTCATTTGTATTTCATGCATAATTTCATTTCATCACATTAGGAACATCAAGAAGAATTAATTGGGTGATGAGATAATATTTCATGAATACATAGAATTGTATAAAAATCATATCATGAGTGTTTCATGCATTCATATCATCACATGAAGAATATCAAAAAGAATTTTGGTGATGAGATGCATAAATAGTGAACATAAATTTTGAATATCAAGAGACATATAATGATTCTTTTTGAATAACTCAAATAATGAAAAGGAAGAATCATAATAGATAATCTTGATTTATAAAATAAATTTTCAAGTTATAATTTTCAGAAATCAAGATAAAAATCGTGGTTAGATGAAACTCATTCAAATCATCAAAATCATCAAAATCACTTTTAAGATGATCAAATAGATTCATTAAAGTCAATAAGATAGAGAAAAATAGTTTTAAGAAAAATACTTTTCTCTTTTTAGTTGTTTCAATTTATGATTGATTTTATATTAGCATGCTCAAATACTTGTTCTTATGTTAAAATCATGCATCAACGTTTAGGATCAAAAAATAAATTTCATCATGAAAACCATCAAAATCAATAAACCACAAAAATCATGATGTATAACTTTAAAATTTCATGCATAAAATCATCAAATCATGGTATCAAAATTTCAGTATTTTTATTACAACTTTATGCATTATTAAGTATACAATCATCAAGCATGACACTTACACTTTCATATTAGAATGCATATTTCATTTATGTTAAATCAAAACATGCATCATTTTTTAAACCGAAAAAGCCACTTTTATTATCGTGGAAATCGATAATACATAAATCATAAAAATCATTATACATTATTTCAAAAGAAAACTCATTAAGCATGATATTAAACTTCTTAATATTTTCATAAAGACATCAAGCATGATTTCAATCAAAATTGGAAATAATCAAGATATACATTTTTTCTTCTTAAGAAAACATACATATGATCATTAGATTTAAATCTAACATTTTATTCCATTAACATAAAACATATAATTTTCATTATTATTTTTAAAATTACGATCCTGATCACATTTTTACATTTTTAATTTTTTAAACATGTAATTTTCAAGAAAAATAATTATTCTAAAAAAAAGAAAATGTATCATGGAAAACATCAAGTAATTTCAAAATAAATTAAAGGGGTTTCGATTACCTCATCATTGAAAGCAGTTAAGGCGTAGTTTGCCACCTCGTCTTTTTTGATTTTCTCCTCATCTTCGGAGGAGCTCGATCCATCCCAATTTTTGTTCTTCTTCTTCTGTTCAAAGCAAGTAGTTCCGTTTTTTTTGTTTTTTAATTTTTGTTTCATTTGTGATTCAAGTTCATTATCACTTGAGCTTATGCTCAAGTAGTCTTCAAATATTCTATGTCCCAAATCCTTTTTGTTCTTTGGAAGGTTGTCCTCGAGTTCCCTTTTTGCCACATTGTTTATTTCGTAGGTCATTAGAGACCCAATAAATTCTTCGAGAGGAAATATTTTAAGGTCCTTAGCCTCTTGAATGGTCGTAACTTTTGGATTCCAACTCTTTGGAAGGGATCTTAAAATTTTAGTTACTAGTTCAAAGTTAGAAAAACCTTTACCAAGAGCTTTGAGTCCATTGATGACATCCGTGAAACGAGTGTACTTGTCTCTGATGGACTCAGTTGGTTTCATCCGGAAAAGTTTGTAAGAATGCACAAGAATGTTGATTTTAGACTCTTTCACTCGACTAGTGCCTTCATGAGTGACCTCAAGAGTTCTCCAAATATCAAAAGCTGAATCACAAATCGAAACACGATTAAATTTATTTTTGTCAAGTGCACAAAACAAGGCATTCATAGCCTTTGCGTTTAAAGCCAAAACCTTATTCTTCGATTCATCCCGTTCGCTCATCGGAAGAGAAAATTTTTGAAATCCATTTTCGATAATATTCCAAAGCTCAAAATATATGGAAATAAGGAAGATCCTCATACGAGTCTTCCAATACGTGTAATCTGACCCATTAAACATAGGCGTACGTGCAATAGAGTGACTCTCTTGCATGCCGCAGTAAGCCATCTCTCTTGGGTATGAAACCAAATATGAGAGTGAGCCTTACTCTGATACCAATTTTTAGGATCGGAGCGACACTAAGAGAGGGGGGGCCGGGGGGGTGAATTAGTGCAGCGGAGTAAAACTCATAAGTTTGAAATCAATTTCGTTAATGTGTAGAGATTTCGATTCGACGAAGGATGACTTAGCTAAAATAGCTCGAGTAAAGGTAGTCAAGAGTAGGGAGATGAAAACCGAATGATTTGCAGCTAAGTAGAGAAATGGTTCAGAACATTTAACACTCACACATTCAAGGAACACCACAATGTATATTGGTTCGATCTGTTAGGATCGAGAGCACTAAGAGGGGGGGGGGGGGGTGAATTAGTGCAGCGGAAAATTTTCAGCGATTAAAACGAAAGCTGCATTCGTTCGATAAAAAACGATTTACGTCTAAGTGCAGATTTAGAAAGTTCTGAACTTAGAAACTTGTTTGCAAGATCGCAGAAGGCAGTAAGCAGTTATGATTGAAATCAAAATGTAACCGTAAACTGAAATATGATGATCGTACGAGAAAAGTCGATTTATGTCTAAACGCAGATTCGAAAAATTCTGAACTTAGAAACTTATTCGTAAGATCGCAGAAGGCAGTAAACAGTTATGATTGAAATCAAAACGTAAACGTAAACTGAAATATGATGATTGTACGAGGAAAGTCGATTTACGTCTAAACGCAGTTTTACGTCTAAATGCAGATTTACGTCTAAACCTTGAAACTCGTTCGTAAAATCACAGAGGGCAGTAAGCTATTGAGAAGTTTGCAGTGAAGGTAAAATACTCAAAGGAAATGCAAACCGAGATTTAGAGTGGTTCGGTCAATCTTGACCTACTCCACTTTTGGCTTCCTCCACCGACTAGGTCACCGACGTCAACTAAAGGCCTTCCTTCAATAGGCGAAGGCCAACCACCCTCTTACAGATTCACTCTTTTTGACGGGCTTAGGAGACAACCCTTACAGAAGTTTTCTCTCCTCTCTTTACAACTCAAACTTGAAGAATAGAAAGAGGAGAACTAGCAGTTTTGAGCTCTAAGAAACACAGAAAGACAGCAAGATTTCGAGTGTGTGTTCTGTGCTTTCAGTACTAAATGGGTGGGGTATTTATAGGCCCCAACCCAGTTCAAATTTGGAGCTCAAATATGTCAATTCCCTGAATTCCGGGATCAGGCGGTTGCACCTCCTAACTGGGGTGGTTGCACCGCCTGGCAGAGCTCGAAGACTGAGCCTCTGGGCGGTGCCACCTCTGTCAGAGGCGGTTGCACCTCTCTGCCAGAGCTCGAAGACCGAGCTCAGGCGGTTGCACCACCTGACTAGAGAGGTTGCACCGCCTGGCAGAGCTCGAAACTTGAGCTCTAACGGTGCTACCTCTTGACAGAAGAGGTTGCACCGCCCAGTCTCGCTCGGAGACTGAGCCCGGGGCGGTGCCACCTCTTGGCTGGAGCGGTTGCACCTCCCAGTCTCGCTAGGAGACATAGCCTGGGTGGTGCTACCTCCCTGCCTGGGCGGTTGCACCTCCCACAGCAACCTGGGTCCGAATGGGTTGATCCATTCGGCCCAATTTGAGTTCTTCAGGGGCCCAATTGCCCCAAGATTAAGCTAATGGGATCACCTCCCATTTCTAACTTAATCAATGTGCTAACTACGATTATTTCCTAAGACAAATTCTGCAGCTTGCTCCGGTGTATCAATCGCTTCTTCCGGCGAGTTTCCGGCGAACTTCCGTCGATCATCCGACGAACTCTCAGTGATACTCCTGCGGACTTTCGGCAAACTCCTGGACTTGCGACGATCCACTTGGCAAGTTCTGATGAGCTCCTTTGGCAAGCTTCTGGACTTCTCGGATTTGTTCCCGTAGAACCTCCGACGACTGTCCGAACTTCCGTTGAGCTCTCGAACTCCCAACGTGATCATTGTCATGACTCCGGCGCAACTCCTACTGCATGTCTTACTTTCATCGTAGTCAATCCTGCACACTTATCTCAACACATACATTAGACAACAAATGACAATTGACTTCATCATCAAAATCCGAGATTCAACAATCTCCCCCTTTTTGATGATGACAATCAATTGATAATGGAGTTAACCTTAACTCCCCCTGTTTATATGCCATACTTCTTGAATTTAAAAAGTTTATAAATTCAAGAGACATATTCCCATCATGATTCCTATCATGATGTATTTCTTTGAAGATGATGTCAAGGCTTGACATACATTTTCAAATATAACAAGTTTGAATGATAGTAGTGTAGCAATTCATTATTTTGTAAGATATCGACATGTAAAGCTGTGAAGCAAGATTTTGATATCATTACATGATGTACACATTTCAAATATTTTAGCAAGTATAGCATTGCATCACATGGTAAGATATCAGCTCGTACGATGCAAATTTTTGTTTGATTTCTTGATACAGGGCATATAGCAATGATAGCAATCCTATATTTTTTGGTGATGCAAGTATAGCCTAATCATAGCATCAGTGATAGCAATCAGTGATAGCACCCATATCATCATTAGTGATAGCAAACATATCAGCATTAGTGATAGCAACCATATCATCATTAGTGATAGCAACCATATCATCATTAGTGATAGCAAACATATCAGCATCAGTAAACATATCAATTCATATATTTCTCCCCCTTTGTCATCAACAAAAAGCATGGTAGATGTGATTCTAGGAGAACAATATAAGCAGGTTATCAAGCACATAAAAGGAAGGCATGACACATATAATACTTTGAATACCTCTTCTCCTTGTATGTTATAATTCTTTGTGTATAAAGGAGGAAACTCATTTTTCAAAAAAAATTTTCATAAGAGTGTACAGGAAAATCCGATTTTTAACATTCAAATTGTTAAGCAAATCCGAAAATAACCTCTTTCATGCATTCGGATATGAGTAAACTATTGATTTTCAAAAACATTTTTATATTTGACACATAATTTCCAACATGTTATTTTGATCAAGTGATACCAAGGCATGTAATACTAATCAAGTGTTTTGATCATTCAATAAAGTTCAAAAAATAATTTTAACTAGTTTAAGTATTCGGACACATCAACATTCCTAATTCTCTTCTTATAAAATCAAATTGTTCTTCACTTAGAGGTTTTGTAAAGATATCAGCTAGTTGATGTTTCGTATCAATGAACTCTATGATTACATCATGATTCGTAATATGATCTCGTATAAAGTGATGTCTGATATCAATATGTTTTGTTCTTGAGTGTTGTATAGGGTTCTTTGTTAAGCATATTGCACTTGTGTTATCACATTTAATGGGAATATTTTTAAGATGAACTTTATAATCTTCTAAGGTGTTTTTCATCCAAACAACTTGTGCACAGCATGCACTTGCTGCAATATATTCAGCTTCGGTTGTTGATAGTGCAACCGAGTTTTATTTTTTAGATGACCAGGAAACAAGGGCATGTCCTAAGAATTGACATGTTCCTGATATGCTTTTTCTATCTAATCTACAGCCAGCAAAGTCCGCATCAGCATAAGCAATTAACTCAAGATTCTCTGATTTTGGGTACCATAATCCTAGATTTATGGTACCACTAAGATATCTGAGTATTCTTTTAACTGCTTTGAGATGAGATATCTTAGGGTTTGATTGAAATCTAGCACAAAGTCCTACACTGAACATGATATCTGGTCTAGTTGCAGTGAGGTAAAGTAAACTTCCTATCATACCCCTATAAGTTTTTTGATCGAAGTTTTCTCCACTTTCATCAATTTCTAACTTAGTGGAGGTGCTCATAGGAGTGTTAATAGCTTTTGAGTTATTCATATTAAACTTTTCAGTAAACTCATAGCATATTTAGTTTGACTAATAAAGATGCCATTGCTTAGTTGTTTAATTTGTAGACCTAAGAAGAATGTTAACTCTCCCATTAGACTCATTTCGAATTCAAGACTCATAGTTTTAGCAAAAGATTCACAAAGAGATTCATTCGTAGAACCAAAGATAATATCATCAACATAAATTTGAACAATGAGAAAATTATTTTCAAAGTTCTTGATGAATAATGTAGTATCAACCTTGCCTTTTATGAAATTATTTTCAATAAGAAAAGAACTAAGTCTCTCATACTAAGCCCTTGGAGCTTATTTTAAACCATAGAGAGCTTTAGTTAATCTAAACACATGATTAGGGAGACTATTATTTTCAAATCCAGGAGGTTGTTCAACATAGACTTCTTCGAAAATAAAGCCATTAAGAAAAGCGCTTTTAACATCCATTTGAAATAACTTAAAATTATTACTACTAGCGTAGGCAAGGAGCATCCTTATGGCTTCTAATCGAGCCACAAGAGCGAAGGTTTCTTCGTAATCGATACCTTCTTCTTGGTTGAAACCTTTGGCCACTAATCTAGCCTTGTTTCTAACCATGATACCATTTTCATCTTGCTTGTTTCTAAAGACCCATTTAGTACCAATAACTAAATGGTCATTTGGCCTACGAACAAGCGTCCACACCTCATTTCTCTCAAATTGATTTAATTCATCTTGCATTGCGATAATCCATGAATCATCTTTCATGGCTTCGTCAATACACTTGGGTTCAATTTGGGAGAGAAAAGCGGCGTTGGCACAAAAATTTTTAAGAGAAGATCGTGTTTGAACCCCCTTTGATGTGTCTCCTAAGATTAGCTCCTTAGGATGAGCATCTACATACTTCCAATCCTTGGGTAAGGAAATCTGGGAAGTGGATGCATCCAAGTTGCTAGTTGGAGACGGGGTTTCGTTTAAATTCAAAGAATCAAAATTAACATCATCATCAAGATCATTTTTCCTAATTTCGGAAATCTCATTGAAAACAACATGGATGGATTCTTCAATAATTAAAGTTTTTTTATTGAAAATAGGAAAAGCTTTAGAAATCGAAGAATAACCAAGAAAGATTCCTTCATCAGACTTCGCATCGAATTTTCCTAAGTTATCCTTTTCATTCAAGATACACTTACACCCAAAGACTTTAAAATATGAGACATTGGGTTTTTTGTTATTCCATAACTCATAAGGAGTTTTGGTGAGTAAGGGTCTTACTAGAACTCTATTCAAAATATAGCATGCGGTGTTTACGGCTTCGGCCCAAAAATATTTGGGTAGGCTATGTTCATTCAACATGGTTCTTGCCATTTCTTGTATATTTCAATTTTTTCTTTCTACTACCCCATTTTGTTGAGGATTTCTTGGAGTAGAGAAATTATGATTGTATCCATTGAGTTCACAGAATTCTTGGAAATCATGGTTTTGAAATTCTCCACCATGATCACTTCTAATTGACGAAATCATAAAACCCTTGTCATTTTGAACAAGTTTACAAAACTTGGTAAAATATCTAAAGCATTCATTTTTCTGTTTTAAGAAGTAGGTCCATGTATATCTGCTATAGTCATCAACAATGACAAAGGCGTATTTGCTACCTCCTAGACTCGATGTAGAGATTGGTCCGAATAAGTCCATATGGATCAATTGTAAGGGCCTAGAGGTGCTTATTTGATTCTTAGCTTTGAAACTACCCTTAACTTGTTTACCTAATTGGCAAGCATCACATACATTATCTTTGATGAACTTGATATGAGGAATTCCTCTTACAAGTTCTCTAGATGATATTTGAGTGATTAGTTTCATGCTAGCATGACCTAATCTTCTATGCCATAGCCAAGCATCCTCATTCATAACCGCAAAACACATTTCATTACACAAATCATTGATGTCAATAGTGTATACGTCATTTTGTTTTAATGCAATCATAGACATGTTCTTATGTGGTTTTTTAATGATGCAAGCATTAGATTCGAATTTGACAGTGTATCCTTTATCACATAATTGACTAATGCTCAAGAGGTTATGTTTTAAACCATCAACTAACAAAACATCTTCAATAAAGAAGTTGGATTTGTTACCTATGGTTCCTTTGCCAACGATTTTACCCTTGTTGTTGTCTCCGAAGGTGACATAGCCTTCGTCTATGCTAGTGAGCTTAGAGAATTGAGATGGATCTCCGGTCATATGCCTTGAGCATCCACTATCAAGGTACCATCTCTTGCTCCTAGCTTGCGATGGTGTGGGTTTCTACAAGAAAGGATGATTTTTAGGTACCCATTTGCTTTTGGGTGCCTCAAAGATAGATCTACATTGTTTATCATGTTGCATAGAGTTTATCATGGTTCCTTTAGGAACCCAGATCAATTTGTTTGGACTAATTTTCTTGAATTGACAATAATGTGTCTTATGTCCAAATTTGCAACAAAAGTTGCATTTGGCTTGGTGTTGAACATGTAAGATGGGGTCTTTTATAAAGGTGGTTAGATTTAGGTGAGGACTTCTCACAAATCCAATTCCACTCCTTTTTGGAATGTGACTCTTGTTTGTAAGGATCATGTTCAATGACTTGCTACCAACCTCGAATTTCTTCAAGGTGTCCTTAAGTAGCAGGTTTTCTTTTTGGAGAGTTTCTAGATCATGGCATTTGATACATGAATTTGAACTATCATGATATTTAGTTTTTAACTTATCAAAATCACAAGTAAGACTATCATACTCCTTTTTTAGCAATTTGTATTTTCTATTGATAATCTTGCATTCATCAAATAAGTCATGGAAGGCATTTAATAATTCATCGAAAGATAAATCAGCATCTAATAAATTCGTTACCTCATCTCCGATGGCCATTAAGGCGTAATGAGCAACTTGCTCGGTGTTGGACTCCTCTTCTTCGGATGCGCTCGAATCATCCCATGTTGCTTTGAGCGCCTTCTTATTTGTTGTTCTCTTTTTGGCTTGGGGACAATCACTCTTGTAGTGTCCCGGCTTTTTGCACTCATAGCAAATAACTTGGTCCTTCTTGGGTTCAAGTTTATTTTTAGTGTCATTCTTAAACTTGTTTCTTTTAATGAATTTTTTAAATTTTCTTGTTAGAAGTGCAAAGTCATCGTCACAGTCCTCATCACTTGAGTTTTCTTTCAAGTGGTCTTCCAAAGTTCTAAGTGCCATATCCTTCCTGTTCTTTGGAAGGATGTCTTCTTGCTCTTCATGAGCTTTGCAAGTCATCTCATAGGTCATTAATGACCTAATCAGTTCTTCAAGAGGAAAGTTGTTTAGATCTTTTGCCTCTTGAATAGCAGTGACTTTAGGATCCCAACTCTTAGGAAGGGATCTTAGAATCTTATTTACGAGCTCAAAATCCGAAAAACTTTTTCCGAGTCCTTTTAGACCGTTGACGACATCCATGAAACGGGTAAACATGTCGCCAATAGTCTCACTCGGTTTCATCCGAAAAAGTTCGAAAGAGTGTAACAGAAGATTGATTTTTGACTCTTTCACTCTACTTGTGCCTTCATGAGTCACTTCGAGTGTGTGCCAAATATCAAATGCAGTTTCACAAATCGAAACACGATTAAACTCATTTTTATCAAGTACGCAAAATAAGGCATTCATAGCCTTTGCATTAAGAGCGAAGGCCTTCTTCTCCAAATCATTCTAATCGATCATTGGAAGAGAAGACTTTGAAAAACCATTCTCGACAAGATTCTAAAGTTCAACGTCCATAGAAATAAGAAAAATCCTCATTCGGGTTTTCCAATAGGTGTAGTCTGTCCCATTAAACATGGGTGGACGTGTAATAGAATAGCCCTCTTGGTTTCCAGCGTAAGCCATCTCTCTTGGATTTTAATCCGTTTGAGAGTTAACCGGGCTCTGATACCAATTGTTAGGATCGAGAGCACTAAGAGGGGGGGGGGGGGGTGAATTAGTGCAGCGGAAATTTTTCAGCGATTAAAACGAAAGCTGCGTTCGTTCGATAAAAAATGATTTACGTCTAAGTGCAGATTTAGAAAGTTCTGAACTTAGAAACTTGTTCGCAAGATCGCAGAAGGCAGTAAGCAATTATGATTGAAATCAAAACGTAACCGTAAACTGAAATATGATGATCGTACGAGAAAAGCCGATTTACGTCTAAACGCAGATTCAGAAAATTCTGAACTTAGAAACTTATTCGTAAGATCGCAGAAGGCAGTAAACAGTTATGATTGAAATCAAAACGTAAATGTAAACTGAAATATGATGATTGTACGAGGAAAGCCGATTTACGTCTAAACGCAGTTTTACGTCTAAATGCATATTTACGTCTAAACCTTGAAACTCGTTCATAAAATCGCAGAGGGCAGTAAGCTATTGAGAAGTTTGTAGTGAAGGTAAAATACTCAAAGGAAATGCAAACCGAGATTTAGAGTGGTTCGGTCAATCTTGACCTACTCCACTTTTGGCTTCCTCCACCGACGAGGTCACCGACGTCAACTAGAGGCCTTCCTTCAATAGGCGAAGGCCAACCACCCTCTTACAGATTCACTCCTTTTGACGGGCTTAGGAGACAACCCTTACAGAAGTTTTCTCTCCTCTCTTTACAACTCAAACTTGAAGAATAGAAAGAGGAGAACTAGCAGTTTTGAGCTCTAAGAAACACAGAAAGACAGCAAGATTTCGAGTGTGTGTTCTGTGCTTTCAGTGCTGAATGGGTGGGGTATTTATAGGCCCCAACCCAGTTCAAATTTGGAGCTCAAATCTGTCAATTCCCTGAATTCCGGGATCAGGCGGTTGCACCTCCTGACTAGGGCGGTTGCACCGCCTGGCAGAGCTCGAAGATTGAGCCTCTAGGCGGTGCCACCTCTGTCAGGGGCGGTTGCACCTCTCTGCCAAAGCTCGAAGACCGAGCTCAGGCTGTTGCACCGCCTGACTGGAGAGGTTGCACCACTTGGCAGAGCTCGAAACTTGAGCTCTGGCGGTGCTACCTCTTGATAGAAGAGGTTGCACCGCCCAGTCTCGCTCGGAGACTGAGCCCGGGACGGTGCCACCTCTTGGCTGGAGCGGTTGCACCTCCTAGTCTCGCTGGGAGACATAGCCTGGGCGGTGCTACCTCCCTGCCTGGGCGGTTGCACCTCCCACAGCAACCTGGGTCCGAATGGGTTGATCCATTCGGCCCAATTTGAGTTCTTTAGGGGCCCAATTGCCCCAAGATTAAGCTAATGGGATCACCTCCCATTTCTAACTTAATCAATATGCTAACTTCAATTATTTCCTAAGACAAATTCTGCAGCTTGCTCTGGTGCGTCAATCGCTTCTTCCGGCGAGTTTCCGGCGAACTTCCGTCGATCATCCGACGAACCCTCGGTGATACTCCTGTGGACTTCCGGCAAACTCCTGGACTTGCGACGATCCACTTGGCAAGTTCCGATGAGCTCCTTTGGCAAGCTTCTGGACTTCTCGGATTTGTTCCTGTAGAACCTCCGACGACTGTCCGAACTTCCGTCGAGCTCTCGAACTCCCAACATGATCATTGTCATGACTCCGGCACAACTCCTGCTGCATGTCTTACTTTCATCATAGTCAATCCTGCACACTTGTCTCAACACATACATTAGACAACAAATGACAATTGACTTCATCATCAAAATCCGAGATTCAACACGATCAAGTGACGTACATCCACTTTCGAAGCCTTCTTCGATGAGGCTCCCAACTTCCACTAGCAAATCACTTTGAAGGGAAAGGACCAAATACCCCTCTTACAACCATCTTACAAGTGGTTCACACTCTTATAGATTTTTCAAAGAGAAAGAGGAAGGTGAACACTTAAGCTATTGAAAAGAAGACTTTGCTAGAGCTTTTTCTCACTTTCTACTTGTCAAAAAGGTGTAATCTCTGTTGAGAATTAAGAGGCATTTATAGGCCCCAAGAGGATTTAAATTTTGGCCTCAAAGTTGAATTCCTTTTGGGTTTCCCGGTGCTGGTGGTGCCACCGCTTGTCAGTGACATTGCCACTGCCTTTTAGTGTCTGACATTGATAGTGTACTGGCGGTGCCATCGCCAGACCTCTCGTGGTCTGGGCAGTGCCACCGCCCACTCCGACGGAGCTTACTATTTAAGCTCCAAACTTGGCCCAAACTAGTCCAAACTCAAGCCCAATTGGCCCCTAACTAGGTTATAGGATTAACCCTTAATCCTAACCAAAATTATATACAAATTATGAAATTAAGACATAGCCTTAAGCAATTTTTTAATCGGCAACTTCGAGTTTCCTTCCGGCGAGCTTTCCGGCAAACTTCCGGTGGACTTCCGATACACCCTCGGATTTCTTCCGACGGACTCCCAGCAGGCTCCTGGTCTTGTGGTGAGTTCAATAAGTCTTTGGCAAGTATCTGAACCTTCTTGGTAATCTCCGCGAACCTCCGACGATTTTTTCGATGGACTTTCGAAAACTTCGACAAGTCCTCGATTCTTTTTCGGTTGGTTCCGGTAGCACTTCTGATGATTCTTTGGACTTTCGACGGACTCTCGAACACCCATCGAACTTGACTCTAGTAAACTTGCTATATGTTTTCATGTTATCGTAGTTAATCCTGCACATGTAAAACACACTTCGATCTAGACAATTAATCCTAAGCATCTAATCAAGTTGTCCGGCATGTCATTGGTCCCTCGACGCTTCGTCTGATTCTTCGGCGCATCGTCCTCTCCTGCAGCCTATTGTCAAATCGGTCAATTGACTCTGCAACTCTGATATCCTTAGAGCAATGTCCGCTTTTCTTGGCCCGATACCTGAATCCATGGCTCGAAGCCTTCTATCGATACGTCGACCGATCCACTAGCTCGACATCCAATCTTCTGACATGTTCCTCTAGCCCAATATGATTTTCCTACTTTAATTGTCTTACCCTGATCGAAGCATCTTGCGTCACTCAAAACATAGATTAAATCATAAATATATATTGATTGGTTTCATCATCAAAATCCGAGATTCAACAATCTTCCACTTTTTGATGATGACAACTAATCGACGATGGAGTTAACCTTAACTCCCAGAGTTTAAACAAACTCCCCCTATCAATATACCATATAGATAGAAACTCTTGGATTCAAAAATCCAAGCAAAAAGGAGGAGTACTTCTCATTGTCATCAACAAAAAGGAGAAGTACCACAATCAAGTGTTTGTGATATACAAGTTCAACTCATTGCATGAAAAATATAATATCCATTTTTATCATCATGCAAGTTGGCTATCATCATAGATATACATGGTAGTACAATAGCAAGTTTACAATATACAAGCTAGCAAAAATTTTTCAATATTTTAAGACACGCAAGCTAGCAATTTTGAGATGTTCAAAAAGCAACTCTTGCTTCTTAAAATATAAGTTTTGCTAGATGTGCAAGTTAACTTTTTGCTTCTTGAGATACGCAAGATAGCACTCCTTGGTGATGTTCAAGATAGCAATTTCTTCTCTTTTGAGAAGTGCAATTTTTGTTTTTTTCTTGAATTGTGCGAGCTAGCAAATTAGCTTTCTAGCATGTTTTGCTCCTCCTTTGCCATTGTCAAAAAGAAGGGAAGACCCTTTACATTAATTTCTAAATTATGACAAAGGTAAATAGCATAGATGAAAATTCAAGTCTTGAATGTCAAAATAATTATTTTATCATGAATATTTCATCATTGCGTGCATCATTATCATACGTTAAAATATTACATGCATAATACCAAATCATCATATATATTTTTAAAACATATAAACTCATCATTATATGCATGATTCCAAATCATCATTCATATTATTTCAATCGTTGTTTAAATCATCACTATAACTCATCATGCACAAAATGTAAAATCATCTAACATAATACAAACATTTATTTTCAAAATATTTATCACTTTTTTCATGTATGATAATAAAGTACTCATGATACCGAACATTAAATTAATATTTTTAAGCATTTATCACTTCATGATTGTTGGTACCAAATATTTATCATTTAAAGCATTCATGATACATATCATATGCAATACAACACATACATTATCATAATAAAAAGTATATGCATCATTCCAAATCATAAATATTTCAAATCATCATAGTATTAATCTATCAAATTGCATCCTGCCATGCATGATCATAACTTTTCCCCATTTTATCATTGTAAATAAGAAAGAATAAGGGAAGAACAAAACAGTGCAAAATATTTCAATTATTTCAAGGCATATAAGCCATAAATCCAACGACATCATGTCATGAAAGATAAGACATCTTGAATTACAAAAGACATGATTCATTTTATCAAATCTCTTCTTTTTATAAATAACAAAAATTGTAGGTGTACAAAGAAGAGATCGTGATTAAAAAATTTCAAGTAGTAAATCCAAGAAATCAATATCATGATTTGAATACAAACTCATTCAAATTCAAATCGTCAAATTCATCAAAATCTCAACATTACTTTCAAGAGATTCAAAATGGTATACATAGATTTATCACACTAATCATCAAGATCAATAAGATAGAGAAAAATAATTTAAAAAAAAAATTTCTCTTTTTAGTTGTTTCAATTCATATGATTTTATTTCATTTTTGCCAAATAAAAACATGTATCATGTTTAAAACTAAAAATGCAAGATTTATTATGACAAAGATCAATAATGCACTTTCATTATGGTAAAAATCAATAATCTATAAATCGCAAGATTCATCATGCATAATTTCGAATTATAAAACTATTAAACATAATTTCAAATCAATATGCTCAAGTTTTTTGTACCATACATCATACTTAAAATCGAAAATGTAACATTTCATCATGATAAAAATCGATAATCCATAAATAACTTAAAAATCACCATGCATAATTTCAAAATTTATTAAAAATGATCATTATGCATGACATTAAAACATGGTTTCAAAATGTTTAATATTTTTATTAAATAATTTCATCATTATGCATCATCATATTTTCAAATTCGAACATGCATAATTTCAAAACCATACATTTCATTTTTTATGCATGATATAAATAAATCAATCATCATTATGAGCATATCATACATGATATTCAAGCATTCATGATTCATCATTTTGGCAACATGATCAGAGCTTTTTAATTGATGGTATCTAAATGTCAAAGTTCATTACATCTTATCATGCATGATCATTAACTTCTCATTTGTATTTCATGCATAATTTCATTTCATCACATTAGGAACATCAAGAAGAATTAATTGGGTGATGAGATACATATTTCATGAATACATAGAATTGTATAAAAATCATATCATGAGTGTTTCATGCATTCATATCATCACATGAAGAATATCAAAAAGAATTTTGGTGATGAGATGCATAAATAGTGAACATAAATTTTGAATATCAAGAGACATATTATGATTCTTTTTGAATAACTCAAATAATGAAAAGAAAGAATCATAATAGATAATCTTGATTTATAAAATAAATTTTCAAGTTATAATTTTCAGAAATCAAGATAAAAATCGTGGTTAGATGAAACTCATTCAAATCATCAAAATCATCAAAATCACTTTTAAGATGATCAAATAGATTCATTAAAGTCAATAAGATAGAGAAAAATAATTTTAAGAAAAATACTTTTCTCTTTTTAGTTGTTTCAATTTATGATTGATTTTATATTAGCATGCTCAAATACTTGTTCTTATGTTAAAACCATGCATCAACGTTTAGGATCAAAAAATAAATTTCATCATGAAAACCATCAAAATCAATAAACCACAAAAATCATGATGTATAACTTTAAAATTTCATACATAAAATCATCAAATCATGGTATCAAAATTTCAGTATTTTCATTACAACTTTATGCATTATTAAGTATACAATCATCAAGAATGACACTTACACTTTCATATTAGAATGCATATTTCATTTATGTTAAATCAAAACATGCATCATTTTTTAAACCGAAAAAGCCACTTTTATTATCGTGGAAATCGATAATACATAAATCATAAAAATCATTATACATTATTTCGAAAGAAAACTCATTAAGCATGATATTAAACTTCTTAATATTTTCATAAAGACATCAAGCATGATTTCAATCAAAATCGGAAATAATCAAGATACACATTTTTTCTTCTTAAGAAAACATACATATGATCATTAGATTTAAATCTAACATTTTATTCTATTAACATAAAAAATGTAATTTTCATTATTATTTTTAAAATTACGATCATGATCATATTTTTACATTTTTAATTTTTTAAACATGCAATTTTCAAGAAAAATAATTATTCTAAAAAAAAGAAAATGTATCATGGAAAACATCAAGTAATTTCAAAATAAATTAAGGGGGTTTCGATTACCTCATCATTGAAAGCGGTTAAGGCGTAGTTTGCCATCTCGCCTTTTTTGATTTTCTCCTCATCTTCGGAGGAGCTCGATTCATCCTAATTTTTGTTCTTCTTCTTCTGTTCAAAGCAAGTAGTTCCGTTCTTTTTGTTTTTTAATTTTTGTTTCATTTGTGATTCAAGTTCATCATCACTTGAGCTTATGCTCAAGTAGTCTTCAAATATTCTATGTCCCAAATCCTTTTTGTTCTTTGGAAGGTTGTTCTCGAGTTCCCTTTTTGCTACATTGTTTATTTCGTAGGTTATTAGAGACCCAATAAATTCTTCGAGAGGAAATATTTTAAGGTCCTTGGCCTCTTGAATGGTCGTAACTTTTGGATTCCAACTCTTTGGAAGGGATCTTAAAATTTTAGTTACTAGTTCAAAGTTAGAAAAACCTTTACCAAGAGCTTTGAGTCCATTGATGACATCCGTGAAACGGGTGTACATGTCTCCGATGGACTCACTTGGTTTCATCCGGAAAAATTTGTAAGAATGCACAAGAATGTTGATTTTAGACTCTTTCACTAGACTAGTGCCTTCATGAGTGACCTCAAGAGTTCTCCAAATATCAAAAGCTGAATCACAAATCGAAACATGATTAAATTCATTTTTGTCAAGTGCACAAAACAAGGCATTCATAGCCTTTGCGTTTAAAGCAAAAACCTTCTTCTTCGATTCATCCCATTCGCTCATCGGAAGAGAATTTTTGAAATCCATTTTCGATAATATTCCAAAGCTCAAAATATATGGAAATAAGGAAGATCCTCATACGAGTCTTTCAATACGTGTAATCTGACCCATTAAACATAGGCGGACGTGTAATAGAGTGACCCTCTTGCATGCCGCAGTAAGCCATCTCTCTTGGGTATGAAACCAAATATGTGAGTGAGGCTTGCTCTGATACCAAGTTTTAGGATCGGAGCGATACTAAGAGGAGGGGGGGGGGGGGGTGAATTAGTGCAGCGGATTAAAACTCGTAAGTTTAAAATTGATTTCATAAATGTGTAGAGATTTCGATTCGACGAAGGATGACTTAGCCAAAATAGCTCGAGTAAAAGTAGTCAAGAGTAGGAAAATGAAAACTGAACGATTTGCAACTAAGTAGAGAAATGGTTCAAAACATTAAACACTCACACATTCAAGAAACACCACAATATATAGTGGTTCGGTCAAGTGACCTACATCCACTTTCGAAGCCTTCTTCGATGAGGCTCCCAACTTTCACTAGTAAATCACTTTGAAGAGGAAGGACCAAATACCCATCTTACAACCTTCTTACAAGTAGTTTACACTCTTATAGATTTTTCAAAGAGAAAGAGGGAGGTGAACACTTAAGCTATTGAAAACAAGACTTTGCTAAAGCTTTTTCTCACTTTCTAACTTATCAAAAAGGTGTTATCTCTACTGAGAATTGAGGGGCATTTATAGGCCCCAAGAAGATTCAAATTTGGGCTCTAAATTTGAATTGCTTTTGGGTTTCCCGGTGTTGGCGGTGCCACCGCCTGTTAGTGGTGGTGCCACCGCCTGTTAGTGTCTAACACTAACAATGTACTAGTACTGCCACCACTAGACCTCTCGGGTTCTGGGTGGTGCCACCACTGGATCTCTTAGGTTCTGAGCGGTGCCATCGCCCAGTCTGGCGGTGCCACCACCCAGTCCGACGGTGCCACCACCTGGACTGTTCCAACTCACTGGTTGGACTCCAAACATAGTCCAAACTAGTCCAAACTCGGGTCCAATTGGCCCCTAACTAGGTTATAGGATTAACCCTTAATCCTAACCCAAATCATATACAAACTATGAAATTAAGACATAGCCCTAAGTAATTTTTTAACCGGCAACTTCGAGTTTCCTTCCGGCGAGCTTTCCAGCGAACTTTCGATGGACTTTCGATACACCCTTGAATTTCTTTCGGTAGACTCCCAATAGGCTCCAGGTCTTGTGGCGAGTTCAACAAGGCTTTGGCAAGTATCCGAACCTTCTCGGTCATCTCCGCGAACCTCCGATGATCTTTCTGGTGGACTTTCGAAAACTTCAGCAAGTCCTCGATTCTTTCTTGGTTGGTTCCGACAGCACTTCCGATGATTCTTCAGACTTTTGGCGGACTCTCGAACACCCATCAAACTTAACTCCGGTAAACTTGCTTTACGTCTTCATGCTATTGTAGTTAATCCTACATATGTAAAACATACTTCGATCTAGATAATTAATCCTAAGCATCTAATCAAGTTATCCGATATGTCATTGGTCCCTCAACACTTCGTCCGATTCTTCAGCGCATCGTCTTCTCCTGCGGCCTATTGCCCAATCGGCTAGTTGACTCCGTAACTCCGATATCCTTAGTGCAATGTCCGCACTTCTTGGCCCGATACCCGAATCCATGGCTCGAAGCTTTCTGTCGATACGTTGACCGATTGACCGGCCCGACGACTAATCTTCTGGCATGTTCCTCCAGCCCAACATGATTTTCCTGCTTTAATTGTCTCACTCTGATCGAAGCATCTTGCGTCACTCAAAATACAGATTAAAACATAAACATATATTGATTGGTTTCATCATCAAAATTCGAGATTCAAAATATTGGTGAGACCAAAGAGCATTACCAAAAATTCATAGTGGTCATTGTGTGTTCGAAAGACGGTTTTCGGTATGTCTTTTTCGCACACTCGTATTTGATAATACCCAGATCAAAGGTCCAGCTTTGTGAAGACTTGTTCTCCCTTTAATTCATCAAGCAATTCATCTACTATTGGATTAGGGTGTTTGTCCTTGACGGTTATGCCGTTGAGAGCTCAGTAATTAATGCACATTCACCATGTTCCGTCCTTCTTTCATTAGAGAAGCACCGATGAAGAATAGGGGGCTGCAACTTGGCCGAATAACTCCTGTTTCAAGCATCTCTTTTACAATTCTTTCTATTTCATCCTTCTAGAGATGTGGATACTAATATGGCTGAGTATTTGCTGGAGGTTTGCCCAGAAGAATCGGTATACAATGATCATGCCGACGGGTAGGAGGTAGATTACGCGGTTCGTCAAATATATATGAAAATTTAGCAAGCAAAGGAAGTAGGTTTGGATCTTCAAATTCTGTTGGCTCTCCCTTAGTTTGCTACTCAAGTTGTACCAAATAGTTGCTGCATACTTTGTGCAAAACCTTCTCCATTCATTGTGTACAAATCGTCGTTACGTCGCCCCCATATTTCTCGTGCAGTATCACTTGTTTCCCCTTACTGTAAAATTTCATAATTAGTTTCATAAAATTTTAGGAAACATCAGCTAATGTCATCAACCATTCAATGCCGAGTATGGCCTCATAATCATCAAGAGGGAGGAGGAAGAAATATGCAATTATCTCTTGATCCTGCAGCAATAATTTCACCTATGGGCACCTATGATCACACTTCGAAATTCGTCCGTCGGCGATCTTAACGTCAAACCTGCTGCAATTCTCAATAGATAAGGCCATCCAAACAGAAATCTTGCTATTCATAAAATTATTAGTGCTCCTGGTGTCAATAAGAATGGTGATAGGTTATTGCTTCAGAAGTCCTCCCACATTCATCGTTTGCGGGTTCGCGTAACCGGCAATGGCATGCATCATAATATCGACTGGCTGCTGTTCTTCATCCTCGACCTCTTCCTCATGCTCTTGGACCTCCTCCTTCATATCTTCAAGAGGTTCAATTAGTAGAAGGCGGCTCCTTTTGTAGTGATGATTACGGTTCCATGGCTTGTCGTATTACCAACAAAGTCCCTTTGCTGATCGGTCACGTAGTTCTTCTCTTGTCAAATTTTTTGGCAGCAGAGGATAGCTGGGAGTAGAAGGAGGTCTATATGCCATGGGCCAAGGAGAGGTTCTCATCCTTTGAGAATCTTGGTTGAGCCATTCTTCTTATATTTTGGCGAAAGAAATCGCAGCTGTCATGTTACGGGGCTACCGTGCCTTAACCTCCCCTTTTATCTCTAGCTTGAGTCCTTCGATGAATGTTCCTAATAATTGACCATCAATCCAATCATGAGCAAGGTAGGATAGCTTCTCAAACATGGTTTAGTAATCTTGAATTGTAAAGGTTTGTCGAATCTTTGCGAGTTGGCCATCGATATTTTCATACTCCGTAGGTCTGAAATGATTCAGCAATGCGTTCTTAAATTGATTCCACGTTAGAGCCCTATGATTATATTCCAGCCAATTATACTATTGAATAGCATCTCCTTCAAGTTGGATGATAGTAATTTCCACCATAGCATCATCCGATGTTCGGTAGTAGCAAAAGTAACGTTCGGCGTGCGAAATCCACCCCGCCGGGTCTCCTTCTTCCCATTGTGGGAAGTCCACCCTCATGCATGGCTGAAGCATATCCAAGAGCTATCCCTCCTTCTCTGGAGGCCTCTCTAAACTCTCTCCTTGCTGAAATTTGGTTGGACTTGGCGGTTGTCCAATTCTAAATTCTACAAACAAAGCGTATAATTTGTCCTCCAAGCATGATTCAAGCTGCGATTCAATCCGAGATTCTCATGCTTCAAATTTGGCATCAATTGGATCTTGAGAAGCCATAGAATATGCCTATAGATTAGAGATGTCCATGTCCTTTTTCTATTGATGGATTAATGGCATAGAGTGATGGAAGGTTCGGAAAAATTGAGGATCACAGAAAGGTACTACAATAGATTTTTACGTCTAAAGTGTAGCAGTTTGGACATAAAAGATTAGTGGTTTATATTAAAAAATTTTTTATAAAACTAAATAAAAATCAGCTGTTATGAAGTGTTAAAGCTATCATAAAAATTTTATAGAGATTTGGACAGAAAAAATATAGTAGCAAGATCAAACAAACTGTGTTATGCGGCTAGAATTCTACAGTGTGTATCTAGCAGTTTGGAAGTAAAGGATCAGTAGTTTATATTGAAATTTTTTTTATAAAACCAAAAGGAAATCTACCATTAGAAAGTGTCAAAGCTGTCATAAAAATTTTGTCTAAATTTGGACTTAGAAAACGTAGTTGCAACGGTTAGAATTCTGTAGTGTATATTTCGTCGTAGAGATAAAAACTTTGTGATGAAATGTTTATGCAGCAATATAGGAATGATTTTTTTTAAAAAATTTTGAATTAGAATAACTAAATTGTAGTAGTAATAAGGTAGGAAACCAGAACCTACTGCAATTCACGGGGAGATCAAAGGATGATCCACGATCGTGGAGGGCTGATGGATGGCTGAATTTTTGAATAAGGATAACTAAATTGTAATAGTAGTAAGGTAGGAAACCAGAACCTATTGCAATTCATGAGGAGATCAAAGGATGATCCGCGGTGGTGGAGATGATGGCAGAATTCGATGATGATCTTTTAAGTAATTATGGGAATTGCTTTGGGTGACTGTGGAGGGCTGATGGATAGCTGCGGAAGGACAGAGAGACACCAAGAACGCTGCTCTGATACTAAGTGTTAGAACCCTAGCGGATTCTAAGCTTGAGATTGATCTCTTTAGGGGATCGACCTCCTTAGAACTCTATAGGGGTTTCTTCCTCCAAGTTGCTACTCAAAGATGCTAAAAGATTCACCTATTGCTTGTCAAAAGAGGATAAATACATAACTATTTATAGGGCTTCTAAACCCTAACTCTTAATAGCACTCCCATTTAAGACTCTTACTTCTAACTAACTCCTAATAAGACTCATACTCTAAGAAGCAACCTCCCAACTAACCCTAATCCTAGCCGACCTCTTCACCTCTTTAATAGGGGTTGGCTAGGTAGGTTTTATATGAATGCCCCTTTCAATAAAATTCAATTAGGACTCTCCTTGCTAGAGTCCTAACAGTAAGTTCTACACCAATTTATCCAAGCTAGCAAAAAATGAGAAGTTAAGCAAAAAACTTTGCATGATAACTACTTTTGGTTTTTTAAAATGGATAAGCTAACATTTTTACTTTAGATGTGCAAACACTTTTTGGTTCTTCTTAAGATGTGCAAGTTTCTTTCTTCCTTTGTCATAAAAATAATAAGAAGAGGAAGAAGAGTAAGGGAGGAATTTATTCCCCATCAAAAATCAAATACATGAAAGTTAAGTTTCATTAAATCAAGCTTCTACTATAGCAAAGAAAGAGGGTTCATCATAAAGGATCAAGATGTTCATACCAAAAGATCAAATCCCTATTCTTGCAAATGATCATCACATACTAAAAGTCCATGAATAAAAATTCTTCTTTTGTGAGAAGAGTGAGGAAGAATTCATGAGAGAGGATCATCAAATGAAGGATAAAAAATCCATGAATAAATCAAATGATTTTTCTTCTAAATAGAAGGAAGATGGATTCATAGGAATTGATGAAAGATCAAGTCATTAATCCAAAAAATCATGGCTCTTCCTTTGTAAATAGGAGGAAGGACTCATGATCATCACATGAAAATAAGACATCAAATTGCAAATACCAAAAGTGGAATATTTTCTTTTGTAAATATCATGAGAAAGAAAATACGATCTCGATTTAAAAAGAAAACTCAAGTTACGAAAAACTGAGACGTTCGAAAAATGTATCAGGGAATTTATGCATTCAAAAGATTTATCATGCCTAATTCTTAAAGTGTTGCATGCATTATGCCATCATCAAGAAGTGCATCATTGAAAAGCATATTATGTCGAGAGGTACAACATTATCATGAGTATTGCATACATAATCAAAGTGCATCATATCATGCATGATTCAAATCATCATCATACTTTTCTTCCCTTTTGTCACCAACAAAAAGGAGAAAAGTGCAACTAGTATATTTTTGAAATATTCAATTTCTGCTTCACTTTAGAATATGCAAACTTAGCAAGTTTTAAAGAAATGAAAATTAACAAAAATATAATTATTATTATTATTTTGAGATGTAAAAGATAGCATGTTTTTGCATCTTCTTGAAATGTGTAAGTTAGCAAACTTTGCTTCTCTTGAGATTTGCATGATGACACTTCTTGCTTTTCTTTTGAGATGAGCAAGCTAGCAAGTTTTGCTCCCCCTTTGTCATTGTCAAAAAGAAGGAATGGTTATAATAGTGCAAAACTTTTCTTATTACATCATTTTTTAAATCATCACATGAAATATATCAAGGAAAATTAACTTGGTGATGAGATATACAATTCATGAAAATAAATTTGAAGTTGTGAATATCAAGAGACAAATTATGATTCTTTTAGATAGCGAAAAGAAGAATCATATTAAACAATCTTGATTCATAAGAGTCTCAAGTTATTATTATCTAAGAATCAAGATCATGATGTAGTAAAAAGAATTATAGGAGAAACAAATAAAATATCTCGATTCATATATAAGAAATCTCAAGTTGTCAAGATCATGATTTATATATTAAAAAATCAAGTTATAATTCAAAAAATCATGATTTATAAAAAAAAATCTCCTCTTTAGTAAATAACAAGAAGAAAGGAGAACTTGGTTCATGCATAAGAAATATTGAGTCATCAAGTGAAGGAATCATGATTCATGTGACAAAAAGAATGTCAATTCATTTATTTGAGTAAATATTTTTTTAAACTATCATTACTTCAACTCATCATACATAATTTTAAAATATAAAACCATCAAGTATGATAAAAACATTTATTTTCAAAACATTCATCATTATTTTCAACTCATTCAATTTGTCAAATCATCAAAATTACTTTCAAGGGATTCTAAATGATATAAATATATTTATCAATTTCTTATTGAAAACATGATAAGATTTTAGGGATAGAGATATTTTCAAGAATAATGCATTCTCCCTTATTTATGAGTTTTGATTTATGTGATATATTTTATATAAACATGTCTTTTTTTTTATGCCAAATAAAAACATGTATCATCGTTTAAAACCAAAACTAAGATTTTACAACCATTATCAAGATCAATTGTGTAACACATAACTCCAAAACATAAGATTTCAAATAATCATTGCATCATCATCAATCATGACTTCGTTGAATATAAAGAATCTTCAATTAAAATCATTTTGTAACCGATAGTTCTAATTCTAATGATCTTTCTTTTATTATTTTGGCTAGAGAGCTTTATGATGTATTTTGGATCTCCGGTCATAAGCCTTGAGCATCCACTATCAAGCTATCATTCTTGCTCTTAGCTTGTGATTGTAGACACATCTACAAGAAAGTGTGATTTTTAGGTAACCATTTGACCTTGGGTGCCTCAAAAATCAATTTACTCAACTTATTATTTTGTATGGAGTTCTTTACGGTTTCTTTAGGAATACAAATCAATTTTTATGGACTATTACACCCTTACACCCCCACTTACTCCTCTCTTAAACTATTCTAACACTTAGATGAAGGAGAGGAGTCCACACAAGATTGCAGCAGCATTTTCTTTCTTTTTCACTCTCAATGCTTATGTATCTTAACCAGGTATAAGAGGGGTATTTATAGGCCTCAAGTTGATTCAAACTTAAAGCCTAAAAATATCTCATCCCGGGTTTCCTAGGTATAGGCGGTACCACCGTCTATGTTGGGCGATATCATCGCCAATGTTAGTCTGACACTAACACTGCACTAGGCGGTACCACTGCCTAACAAGGGCGGTGCCACCGCTTGGCACCCTGCCACTGGGTGGTACCACCGCCTGCAGCCTCTCGAAGATTGTGTTTGGGCGGTACCACCGCCTAACACAGTCTCGGAGACTATGCCATGACGGTGTCACCTCTTGGGTTACTATTTGGGCCTTTTCATTGGGCCCAACATACATGGGCCCAACTGGCCTCTAATTGGGTTGGCCTAATTCCAATCCCAATTATGTGTTAACTACGAATTCTAAAACATTTACTAAGCTAAACAAGTCCGTAAGTCTAGTTTCATCCGGCGATCTTCCGGCGAACTTCCGACAAACTCTCGGCAATGTTCCAGTGGACTCCCGGCAAGCTCCTGGACTTCACAACGTTCTTCTTGGCGAGTTTTGACGAGCTTCTTTGGCAAGCTCCTGGACTTCTCGGTTAATTTCAATAGAACTTCCGACGAACTCTCGAACTCCCAACGAAATCGCATTCTTGACTCCGGGACTTCATTTTGCTTTATGCCTTGCTATCATAGTTAATCCTGCACACATAAATATACTTTAATCTAGATAATTATTACTAAGCATGAATCATGTTGTCTGGCATGTCATTGGTCCATCGACGCTTCATCCGATTCTTCAGCGCATCGTCCTCTCTTGTGGCCTATTGTCCAATTAGCCAGTTGACCATCGCAACTCCGATATCCTTAGCACAATATATGCTATTCTTGGCCTGATGCCCAAAACCATGATCCGAAGACTTTTGTCGATACGTCGACCGATCCTTCGGCTCGACGTCCAATCTTCTGACATGTTTTCCTCCGATCCAACATAATTCTTCTTGCTTTAATTGTCTCATCCTGATCGAAGCATCCTGCATCACTCAAAACGTAGATCAAATAATAAATACTATCAATTGGATTCATCATCAAAATCCAAGATTCAACAGAATCGGGAGTGGATGTAGGTCACGACAACCAAACCACTATAAATTCCAATGTGTTCTTTCCTTACTGCATTCAACTTTACTACATTGCAAACTGCCCAACCTTTTTTTCTCTACTTATTCAAAGTGAAACAAATGATTTGAGTTGAAATCGATTTTTATCGTATGAAGGCTTTCGAAATCAACATTTTTACTACTGTAATTATACGCCCCCCCCACCCTTTTAGTGCCGACTCATTCCTAATAGTTGGTATCAGAGCCATATTCTTTCTCGTTTAGTTTAACACTAAGAGAAATGGCTCTTTTTGGCTTTCAAGAGGGCTTTTCTATTGTCCGTCCTCCTATGTTCAATAGGACGGAATACACTTATTGGAAAACTCAAATGAGTATTTTCTTTCATTAGATTTGAATTTATGGAATATTATCGAAAGCTGTTTTCAAAAGTCTTTTATTCCAATGAATGAATGGAATGATTTGGAGAAGAAACTTTTTCTTTAAATGCTAGAGCTATGAATGCTCTATTTTGCGTCTTAGACAAAAATGAATTGAATCGGGTTTCTACTTATGAAGTGGCTTTCGATAAATCTTTTGATGCATTATTTTGAACTATTTCAAATGAAGCCATACGAAACCATTGTTGACATATACACCCGTTTATGGATGTCATTAATAGTTTAAAAGCTCTTGACAAATGTTTTCGAATCTTAAACTTGTTAATAAAGTTTTATGATATATTTCTAAAACTTGGGATCCTAAAGTAACGGTCATTCAAGAGGCCAAGGATTTGAATACTTTCCCTCTCGAAGAATTTATTGGGTCTTTGATGACCTACAAAATGACTTATGTGGTATATGACGAACTTAAGAACAACCTTCTAAAGAATAGGAAGGATTTTGCACTTAGAACAAAAGAAGACCACTTGAGCAAAAGCTCAAGTGATGAACTTGAACTTCTTACAATAGAGCTTAAAAAGCTTTTAAAACAAGAATCAAAGAATAAAAATGAACTTAAAAAGAAGTTGTCAAAGAAAAAAAAAGTATTCAAAGCGGCTTGGGATGAATTAAGCTTATCCGATGACGAGGAGCAAATCGATGAAAACGAAACGACGAACTTCGCTTTGATGACTCTTGACAATGAGGTAAACAACACAAACAAAACTTCTTTACTTTATTTTGAAATTACTAAATGATTTTTCATGAGTTGTTTTTTAAAATTAGTTAGTAAAAAAAAAAAAAAAAATATATATATATATATATATATATATATATATATATATATATATATATATATATATATATCATGCTTCTTTTTCTGGTTATTTTGAAAATTTTGAGCATGAAAATTGCATGATAACTCCTAGCACTAAGTATGACAAGTTAGATTCACTTAATCATTTTAATTGAAAATGATCATGTTGTGTAGATTTAATGATGCATAATGATTTGAAATATTATGTTTTGGAATTATGTGTTACACTTATAATCTTATATCTTTCATGTGACTCCTTTGTATTTATGATTTGTATATCTCATGATATGATTGAACATTGATGCAAAGAAGGAAAATACATTACTACAACAACAAAAAATGATTTTGATGAAAAATATTTTTATGAAATCATGCTTGATGAAATAATGTAATGATGATTTGAAATCATGATTAATGAGTTTATATTTTGACATTATGCATGATGATTCTTGTGATTTATGGATTATCGATCTTTACCATAATGAAAGTTCTTTTTCGGTTTTAAATGTTGATGCATGTTTTTATTTGACATAAATAAAAAAAACAAGCATGCTTCTATGAAATAAATCACATGAATTAAAACAACTAAAAAGAGAAAAGTATTTTTCTTGAAATTTTTTTTCTCTGTATCTTATCGATTTTTCACTAAGAGATTGATAAAGTTATTTATGCCATTTTGAATCTCTTGAAAGTGATTTTGATGATTTGTTGATTTGAATTTAGATGAGTTTCATCTAACCATGATTTTTATTTTGATTTCTCGATATTTATAACTTTAGATTTACCCAATATAAATCAAGATCTTTTATCCTCGTTGTTTCTTTTTGCTATCTACTATCTAAATAAATCATGATTTTTTGAAATTATAATTTTTATGATTCAAAATAAATTGAGAGATATTATACATGAATTGAGATTCTTTATGTGTTCTCTCATGACACATTTTGCTATAGGAATGTCTTTATCTATATCAATATCTTGAATTCTCGATATTGATACTTGAAATTTTTCTATGAATCAAGATCTTGTTTTTGAACTCCTATGTTTCTTTTTGTTATTTACTAAAAGGGAGATTTTTCAAGATAAATCATGTCATTTAGTATTCATGACTTAATCTTTCATGATCTTTGATATTTTATGTTTCATGATATGATTTTTATGTATAATTCCTTGTATTTATGAAGTGTTTATCTTATCACCCAATTAATTTTTCTTGATCTTCTTCATGTGATGATATGAAATTATACATGAAATACTCATGATATTATGTTGATGCATACAAATGAGAAGTTATGATCATGCATGGTAGGATGTAATGTAATTTAACATTTTGATACCATCATGATTTGAAATACTTATGATTTGGAATGATGCATGCAATACTTATTATTTTATTATGATGATGTATATGATGTATTGTATATGAAGTGAATCATGATTAAAATTGCTTTGACTTGAATTCAAGGTTTATCTCAATTATGACATATTGAAATAAGAATGACACTTTATCTTTTCATAATTTGAAAATTGATGTAAAGAGAAAAGAATTGCACTATTGTATTGTTCTTCCCTTCTATTTGACAATGACAAAGGGGGAGTAAAATTTACTAGCTTGCATGCTAAATTTACTAGCTTACAAATTCTAAGGAGAAAAACTTGATAGGAAGCAAACTTGCTAGCTTGCACTTCTCAAAAGAGAAGAAAGAACTTGCTATCTTGAACATCACTAAGTTGCTAGCTTGCATATTTCAAGAAGATGCAAAAATATGCTATCTTGCACATCGCAAAGAAAAGCAAACTTGTTAACTTGCATATCGTAAAAATTGCTAGCTTGCATGATGTAAAACTTGTTAGAATTGCTAGCTTGTAATATAAAAAGAAGCAAAAAGTTGCTATCTCAAGAAAAGCAAACATGCTAAACTTGAACATCTCTAAAAATTGCTAGCTTGCATGTTCAAAATTTGCTATCTTACTAGCTTGCATATTTAAAAAATATTGCTAGTTGCACTTCTCTTTTTTTGTTGATGACAAAGGAGAGAAGATATGATGACAATCATGTATGGGATGATGTACTTGAATATTTTGATAATGCATGATTTTATGATGCATGTAATGATGTGATAAATTGGTTATTTCATGCAATGTTGAAATACTATGATTTCAAAGTTTCTATCAATATGACATATTGATAGGGGGAGTTTGTTTAAACTCCAGGAGTTAAGGTTAATTCCGTCATCAATTGGTTGTCATCATCAAAAAGGGAGAGATTATTAAATCTCATATTTCGATGATGAAACCAATTGATAGTGTTTATGATTTGATCTGTATTTTGAGTGACGTAGGAAGCTTCAATCAGGGAGAGATAATTAAAGCAGGAAGAATTATGTTGGGCCGGAGTGGAACATGTCAAAAGATTTGACGTCGAGCCGAAAGATCAGTCAACGTATCAACAAAAGGCCTCGGGCCATGAGATCGGGCATCAGGCCAAGAAGAGCAAAAATTATGCTAAGGAAATTGGAGTTGCGAAGGTCAACTGGCCGATTGGGCAATAGGCCGCAAGAGAGGATAATGTGCCGAAGAATCGGACGAGGCATCGATGAACCATTGACATGGCAGACAACATTTGATTAGCTTGGTAATAATTATCTAGATTGTAGTAGGCTTTAAGTGTGTAAGATTAACTACAATAGTGATTAAGACATAAAGCAAAATGAAGTCACGAAGCCAAGAATGAGATTTCGCTGGGAGTTCGGGAGTTCATCGGAAGTCCGGACATTCGTCGGAAGTTATGTCGGAATTGACCGAGAAGTCTAGGAGCTTGCTAAAGAAGCTCATCGGAACTCGCCAAGAAGATCATCATGAAGTCCAGGACCTTGACGGGAGTCCCCTAAAACATTACCGAGAGATCATCGGAAGTTCGCCGGAAGATTACCGGAAGCTCGCTGGAAGAAACCTAGACTTATAGACTTATTTAGTATAGTAAATGTCTTAAAATTCATAGTTAGCACATAATTGGGTTGGAATTGGGCCAACTCAATTATGGGCCAATTGGGCTATGTTTGGGTTGTGTTGGGCCAAGTGAAAGGCCCAAACAGTGGCCCAACAGGTGGCACCGTCGGTGGCATAGTCTCTGAGACTGTGTCAGGCAGTGGTATCACAAGACTGGGCGGTGGTATCACCCAGTGGCAGTGTTAGGCTATGGTACTACCTAGACACAATCTTCCAAGCAGTGGTACTGCCAGATTGGGTGGTAGTACCGCCCAACATAGGCGGTGGTACTGCCAGGACCCAAGAAACCCATGATAAGACTCTTTTAGGCTCCAAGTTTGAATCCACTTAAGGCCTATAAATACCCCTCTCATCCCTAGTTAACTTTTACAAGCACAGAGAATTTAAAAGTGAGAAAATGCTGTAATAATTACTTGAAAGATTCCCTCCTCTAAAGTTCTAAGTTTAGAATTCTGTATAGGGAGGAGTGAGTGCTTATAAAAGGTTGTTTCCTAAACTTGTGAAAAGAAGAAGAGGGGTGTAAGAAGGTAGTTGGTCTTCGCCTATTGAAGGAAGACCATTAGTGGATACCGGTGGCCTCGACGGAAGAGGAATCAGGAGTGGATGTAGGTCACGACGACCGGACTACTATAAATTCCGGTGTGTTCTTTCCTTACTGCAAATTCTCTTTACTATATTCAACTTTACTACATTACAAACTGCTCAACCTTTTCTTCTCTACTTATTTAAAGTGAAACAAATGATTTGAGTCGAAACCAATTTTTACTGTATGAAGGCTTTCGAAATCGATGTTTTTAATTCACCCCCCCCCCCCCCTTTTAGTGCCAACTTGTTCCTAACATATGCATGATTTTATGATCACATGTTGCAAATATTGAATCTCGTATTTTGATGATGAAACCACTTGATATGTATTTATATTTTAATCTATGTTTTGAGTGACGTAGGATGCTTCGATCAGGATGAGACAATTAAAGCAGGAAAAATCATGTTGTGCCGGAGGAACATGTCAGAAGATTGGACGTCGGGCCGATGGATCGGTCGACGTATCGACAAAGGCTTCGGGTCGTGGACTTGGGCATCGGGCCAAGAAGAGCGGGTATTGCGCCAAGGATATCGGAGTTGCAGAGTCAACTGGCCGATTGGACAATAGGCCGCAGGAGAGGACGATGCATCGAAGAATCGGACGAAGCATCGAGGGACCAATGATATGCCAGACAACTTAGTTAATTGCTTAGGATTAATTGTCTCGATCGAAGTTTTGTTTTAAGTGTGCAGGATTAACTATGATGAAAGTAAGACATGCAGCAGGAGTTGAGCCGAAGTGAAAGACTATGATCACGTTGGGAGTTTGAGAGCTCAACGGAAGTCCAGACGGTCAACGGAGGTTCTGCGGGAACAAATCCGAGAAGTCCAAGAGCTTGCCAAAAGAAGCTCGTCGGAACTCCCCAAGTGGATCGTCGAAATCCAGGAGTTTGCCGGAAGTCCATCAGAGCATCGTCGGAGGTTCGTCAGATGTTCGCCGGAAGTTCGCCGGAAGCTCGCCGGAAGAAGCGATTGACGCACCCGAGCAAGCTATAGTAAATGTCTTAAGAATTGTCGTAGTTGGCATGTAGATTAAATTAGGAATGGGAGGTGATCCCATTAACTTAATCTAGGGGCAATTGGGCCCTTGACACACCCAAATTGGGCCGAATGGATCAACCCATTCGGACCAGAATTCCTACTAGGCGGTGGCACCGCTAGGGTCGGCGGTGGCACCGTCCAGGAAAGGGTCTCCCAGGAAAGCTAGGCAGTGCAACCACCCCAGGCAGGCGGTGGCACCGCCTGGGCTCAGTCTCCTAGCGAGACTGGGCGGTGTAACCGCCCCTAATAGGCGGTGGCACCGCTAGGGCTCAGTCTCCAAGCGAGACTGGGCGGTGCAACCGCCCCTATCAGGCGGTGGCATCGCCCAGAGGCTCAGTCTTCGAGCTCTGCCAAGCGGTGCAACCGCCCCTGACAAGCGGTGGCACCGCCTAGAGGCTCAGTCTCCGAGCTCTATCAGGCGGTGCAACCGCCAGACCCCGGAATTCTAAGAGATGACAATTTTGAGCTCGGAATTCAAATTGGTTTGGAGCCTATAAATAGCCCTCCCATCCCTAGGTAAAATACACAAGCACAAAGAGATTAAAAGATAGAAAACGCTGCTACAATCTCTAGAATTTCCCTCCTCTAGATTAAGTGTTAAAATTCTATTTAAGAGAGGAGAGTGAGTGCTTGTAAGGGTTGTCTCTTAAACCCAGTAAAAGGAGAAGAGGGGTGTAAGAAGGAGATTGATCTTCTCCTAGTAAAGGAAGATCGTTAGTGGATGCCGGTGGCCTCGACGAAAGAGGAATCGGAGGAGTGGATGTAAGTCACGATTGGTCGAACCACTATAAACTCTCGTCTTCTCTGGTTTGCATTTACTTTGAGCATCTTATCTTTATTGTAAACCTCCTCAGTAGCTTACTGCCTTCTGCTGATTTACAAATGTGTTTCTTAGTTAAGTATTTTCTGAATTGGCATTAAGACGGAAATCAGTTTTATCGTATGAAATCATATTTCAGTTTGCGCTTACATTCTGATTTCTATCTTAACTGCAAACTGCCTTCCTTACTTTACTTCAAATATGTTTCAGTAAGCTTTCAAAGTTATTATCTGCATGAAAGGACTTTTACGTCGGAATCGGATTTCAACGTACGAACGAAGTTTTAATCGTCGAAAGTTTTCTACTGCACTAACTCAACCCCCCCCCCCCCCCCCCCTCTTAGTGCTTTTGATCCTAACAATTGGTATCGGAGCCCGGTATTTCTCATTTCGGATTTACACCCGAGAGAAATGGCTCTTCATGACTTTAAAGAGGGTTTTTCGGTTGTTCGTGCACCGTTGTTTAACGGATTGGACTACACTTATTGGAAAACTCGAATGAGAGTTCTTGATTTCTATGAATTTGGATTTATGGAATATTGTTGAAAACGGTTTTCAACTTCCCTCTAAACCGATGAACAAATGGTCGGATTTGGAGAAGAAGTATTTTTCTTTAAACGCAAAGGCTATGAATGTCTTATTTTGTGCACTTGACAAAAATGAATTTAATCGTGTTTCGATGTGTGATTCGACTTTTGATATTTGGAGAACTCTTGAGGTCACTTATGAAGGCACTAGCCGAGTGAAAGAGTCCAAAATCAACTTTTTGATGCATGATTTCGAGCTTTTTCAAATGAAGCCAAGCAAAACCATTGGTGACATGTACACCCGTTTTACGAATGTCATCAATGGTTTAAGAGCTCTTGCCAAATGTTTTTCGAATTTTGAACTCGTAAACAAGATTTTGCGTTCTCTTTCTAAGAAGTGGGATTCGAAAGTAATTGTAATACAAGAAGCTAAAAACCTAAACAACTTACCACTTGAAGAACTAATTGGTTCATTGATGGCATATGAAATGGTGCATAATACACATGATGAACATGATGAACATGATGAACAAAACAACATTCCAAAGAACAGGAAGGATTTGGAACCCCGGACAAATGAATACCACTTGAGCGATGACTCAAGTGATGAGGACAATGATGAACTTGAACTTTGAACGCTAAATCTTAATAAGTTTATTAAACAAAAATCTAAAATAAATAATGAACTTGAACGAAGGAAGAGGCCAAAGAAGAGGAAGGCAACCAATGATGAATCAAGAACTTCCAAAGGTAAAACAGCGAATTGGGCTTTGACGTGCTTCGACTATAAGGTAAGTAACTCAACTCTCTTGAATTATTTTGAAATTACTTAAAGTCCTTCATGAGTGCTTAATTTAGATAGTAGGAATAGGAAATAAATAAATTATTTTTCAAAAATTATATCATGTTTTTCTTTTCAGAATCTTTGAAAAATTAAAAATTTGATCATGAAAAGTATATTGCTAAGGTTTCATGCATGTTATGTTTGGAAATGTTGAATGATGTATTTAACATTAGGGATGATAATATGATATGTGATAATGCTTAGGATTAATCCATGCATGTGTTTCTTGATGATTTTATGTCATGCATGAGTTTTTGAAGTAAATGTTGATTTGAAACTCTCTTTTTAGATTAATATGTTTTTGGTCTAATCGTTTCTATGACGAATTAAGATGACATTCTCATGACATATTAAGATGACATAGTGTATGTACATCTATGTAAGAATTTCTTGATAGTCTTTTGATGATAGATGTGATATCATGATGTGTTTGGTCTTGATGGCTTCATGACGAAACTTATGTTTCGATTTTAAATGATGATACATGTTTTCACAAAAGACTTGAATACCCTCACATGAAATCAATTGTATGAAATGGAAATAATTTTCTATCCTATTGAGATTAATGAATTTATTTTACCAATCTTGTGAATCTCATGAAAATAAACATGATGAATATTTTGAAAATAAATGAGTGTATCATGCATTTGGTCTTAATGATTTCTCTTTAACATACTTTTTGAAATTATACTTGATAATTGTTAGGATCAAGAGCACTAAGAGGGAGGGGTGAATTAGTGCAGCGGAAAACCTTCTGCGATTAAAATCGAAAACTGCTTTCGTTCGATAGAAGTGATTTTGGTAAGAAAGCCGATTCATAAATCACTTCAACTTTTGACTAGGAGAGATGCAGCAAAGATATGAACGCAGTTTGCAGTTATGATAGAAATCAGAATATAAGCGCAAACTGAAATACGACGTTCGTATGATAAAAACAATTTCGGTATAAAAGCTGATTCGTAAACCACTTTAACTTGAGATAAGGCGAGATGCAATTAAAGCAAAGATATAAAGTCAGTTTGCAGTTATAATGGAAATCAGAACGTAAGCGCAAACTGAAATACGAAGTTCGTACGATAAAACTGATTTGCGTCTTAAACCTCGATTCGGAAAGCATTGTACTTTGAAACACGTTCGTAAAAACACAAAAGGCAGTAAGCTATTAAGGAGGTTTGCAGTAAAGATAAGATGCTCAAAGTAAATGCAAACTAAGATTTAGAGTGTTTCGGTCAATCTTGACCTACTCCACTTTTGGTTTCCTCCACCGACGAGGTCACCGACGTCAACTAGAGGCCTTCCTTCAATAGGCGAAGGCCAACCACCCTTTTACAGTTTCACTCCTTTTGATGGGCTTAGGAGACAACCCTTACAAAATTTTCTCTCCTCTCTTTACAACTCAGAACTTGGAAGAATAGAGGGAGAAGAACTTTTGGCCTTTACAACAATTTTGAGCTCTAAGAATCACACAAAAGGATCAAGATTTCGGTGTAAGTTCATGCCCTTTTAGTGCTGAATTGGTGGGGTATTTATAGGCCCCAACCCAGTTCAAATTTGGAGCTCAAAACTATCAATTCCCGGAATTCCGGGATCAGGCGGTTGCACCTCCTGACTGGAGCGGTTGCACCGCCTAGCAGAGCTCGAAGACTGAGCCTCTGGGTAGTGCTACCTCCTGTCAGAGGCGATTGCACCTCCTAACAGAGCTCGAAGACCGAGCTCAAGCGGTTGCACCGCCCAATCTCGCTCGGAGACTGAGCCCCATGCGGTGCCACCGCTTGGCTGGGGCGGTTGCACCTCCCAGTCTCGCTCGGAGACTGAGCCCAGGCGGTGCAACCTCCTGCCTTGGGCGGTTCAATCGCCTGGCAGAAATCAGGGTCCGAATGGGTTGATCCATTCGGCCCAATTTGGGTTTTTCAGGGGCCCAATTGCCCCGAGATTAAGTTAATGGGATCACCTCCCATTTCTAACTTAATCAATGTGCTAACTACGATTTTTCCTAAGATATTTACTGCAACTTGCTCCGGTGCGTCAATCGCTTCTTCCGGCGAGCTTCCGGCGAACTTCCGTCGATCATCCGATGAACCCTCGGTGATGCTCTTGCGGACTTCTGACAAACTCCTGGACTTGCGACGATTCACTTGGCGAGTTCCGACGAGCTTCTTTGGCAAGCTTATGGACTTCTCGGATTTGTTCCCGCAGAACCTCCGACGACTGTCCAAACTTCCGTCGAACTCTCGAACTCCCAACGTGATCATTGTCTTGACTCCGGCGCAACTCCTGCTGCATGTCTCACTTTCATCGTAGTTAATCCTGCACACTTATCTCAACATATAGATTAGATAACAAATGACAATTGACTTCATCATCAAAATCCGAAATTCAACAATCTCCCCCTTTTTGATGATGACAATCAATTGATAATGGAGTTAACCTTAACTCCCCCTATCTATATGCCATACTTGAGATAAGTCATTCTTGAATTCAAGACCTAAGAATTCAATAGACATATTGATAAGTTAAAATCATTTGAACTTATCAATACTCCCATCATGATTCCCATCATGATGTATTTCTTTGAAGATGATGTCAAGGCTTGACATTCATTTTCAAATATAACAAGTTTGAATGATGGTAATAGTAGCAATTCATCATATCAACCTGTAAAGCTGTGAAGTAAGATTTTGATATCATTACATGATGTACACATTTCAAATATTTTAGCAAGTATTGCATTTCTTCACATGATAAGATATCAACTAAAGACATAATGCAAATTAATGCATGGCATCTGTTCATATATCTCTTGTGATGCAAGCATGGCATAATCATAGCATTAGTGTTTATAGCATCAATTCATATATTTCTCCCCCTTTGTCATCAACAAAAAGCATGGTCGTTGTGATACCAGGAGAACAATATATGCAAATTATCAAGCATATAAAGGAAGGCATGATACGTAGATTGCTTTGAATACTTCTTCCTCTTTTTTGTTATAATCCTTTTTGCATGAAGGAGGAAAGCCATTTGTGATTCCAGCTATTTGTGAGTTTACTTTGAGTCAAGATATGTGTTTGAAACAACTTTTTGCAAGTAAAAATACTATCATCCATATTTCAAGATGGAATTCATAAGTAGGAATCAAAACATTTCAAGTAAAAATACTATCATCCATAAAAAAAAAATTTCATAAGAGTGTATGAGAAAATTCAATTTTTAGCATTCCAATTGTTAAGCGAATCCGAAAAATGAAATGAACTCTTAGACAAGACTATGCTACAGATTTTCAAATACAATCATGAAGATAAAATATTTTTGTATTCAACACATAATTTCCAACATGTTATTTAGGCATGTAATGGCAATCAAGTGATTTGAGCATTTAATAAAGTCCGAAAAAATAATTTTAACTAGTTTATTTATTCGGACACATCAACATTCCTAATTCTCTTCTTATGAAATCAAATTGTTCTTCACTTAGCGGTTTTGTAAAAATGTCAGCTAGTTGATGTTTAGTATCAATGAACTCTATGATTACGTCATGATTAGTAACATGATCTCGTATAAAGTGATGTTTAGTATCAATATTATGGCAATGTCATGACTTATCAACTGCATTGGTATATCACTTTCTCAAATTATATTTATCAAGGCACAAGGTTTTCAAAACATTTAGTTTCAGTGTAAAATCCGAGATAAACAACGAGAGATGTTTACAATTCTACATTTGCTCAAATATAATAGGTAACCATATCAAGGATCAAGGCAAAGCCCATCATGGTGAGTAACATAAGGAGTTTACAATAACAACATATGATTGTGTTCATACAAGCTCATTCATGAGGTGGAAAATTAAAGTGCCTAAACAAAGAGTCAAATTGTCGATGAATTTGCTGCAGCTCAGATAGGATTTGATTTTGTCGATGTTCAAGCCGTTCTTGTCTTTGTTCGAATCGGTCCATCCGAATCCGAATATCTTCGACAGATGATATATGAGTTTGCTCAAATGGATGTGTTTCCTCAAAGGGACAGATCGGAGGAGATTGGGTACCCCTAAAGACTGGTGTTTCCGGTTCTGGTTTAGGTTGAGGGGGATCGGTTCTTCTTGGCATTCTAATCCAGTTAGCGTTTCTATAAAAACATCTTAATCGGTGAAGTAGATTTTTATTTATTATGCTAAATCTATCTACTTTTATTACTTCTTCTTCCGGTGGTATTAGAATATCGTAGGTTTTCATTATTCTAGTGATTATACCACCATATGGGAGCATCATGTCTTTCTTAGATAGTTCTAACATGTTTTGTTGGATAAGATAACCAAGACAGATGTCATGTCCTTTCATGATCAAATACATAGTTCCTAATTCTAATTGGCTTACTTCATCATGATGGTATTGTTTAGGGAGAATGATGCTAGTTAGGATATGATGAAGTACCTTAGTGTTTAGAGGCAGTAGATGTTCACAACTTTTAGGAACAAATGCTAAGTTGGGATTGGCAAAAATTATTCCTAAGGCTTCAACATATGTTATTCCAACAGTTTCATCATCTCATGATCCTCTAAAGTAAAGTCCTCTACTTTTCATGGGAATGCCTATCATGTCGCAAATGAATTTATCCGTAATTGAGATGTGTTGTCCTAAAAGATAGGTAGACATTCTTTCTTCTTCATCTATTTGTATGTTGTTGTAAAACAATCTAACAAGTCTTGGATAGATGGGTTCATTAATTTGCAAAATAGGGAGTAGATCTAAGTTTGCAAACCATTGGATTGTTTTTAAGTCTCTTAGTTCATTTAAATCTACATATTTTCCCTTATTGACACTCCTAAGTTCGAAAGAGGAAAACTTTTCAGCATGGTATTTTGAATCGAAAAGGGTGAGATTAAAATCTTCTACTAATCTCCTCTTTCCTTTGTCCCTTGAGGATCTTCTAGATCCCATAACTACTGCTGTTTAGAAGAATAGTAATGAGCAAGAGTAAATGAAAAACAGAATTTTAAGGGCTTCTTAGAGAATACCTTAGTGGGATCTTCAAGAGAGGGAAGGATTGTTGATGTTTTGCTCTGAAATGAGGGGTATTCGGGATGCTATGAGAGGAGAAATGGGGATGAGGAGCCTTGGAAGAGTAAAGAGGGGAAGGGAGTGAGTTGGGGTCGGTTTCACCGCCGACCCTAGCTTGGGTTAAAAAGGGCAGAGTTGCGGGCGGTTGCACCTCTGGCTGGGGCGATGCAACCGCTTGCAACACATGACAGCTAGAGGTGCTACCTCCAGCTGGGGCGGTGCCACCGCCTGCAAGTGGTGAGCACTTATTCTGATCACAGTGTAATCTGATTTGAGAGTTTTTGTCTTGAGAAGAATTTTCATTCAGAGCAATCAACTTTACTTACGTAATTACATAAGAGTTTTCATTTTAGGTCAAGAACTTTTGCACGATCAAGATAGATCTTTTAACGTGCATACTCTCAATGTCGTACACATGTTTGTGACAGTTTGTTCAAGTTGGTAAGCCTTGCAAGTTCATGACAGACTTAGTTAGTTCATGATATAGAGTTGGATTCGAAAGTTATGAACAGATGAAATTGATGGGTTCGAAAATCCAGAGGATATGTGAATTGAGAATCATGCGTTTCTAATTCTGAAAAATCAAATAGGATTGTATCTAAATCGCATTTGTGATTTTAATCTTCATCTCTTATTTAGGCTAGAGAGCATTGCGAGTTCTTTTTAGATCTTGGGTCATGAATATCGAGAATCCAAGGAGCAGAATATTATTTCTTGCTCCAGCTTATAATTTTTTTTTTTTTTAATGTTTTTATAGGAAAGGATGATTTTTAGGTACCCATTTGCTTTTGGGTGTCTCAAAAATAGATCTACATTGTTTATCATGTTGCATAGAATTTGTCATGGTTCCTTTGAGAACCCAAATTAATTTATTCGGACTAATTTTCTTGAATGAACAATAATACATTTTTTGTCCAAATTTGCAACAAAAGTTGCATTTACTTTGGTGTCGAACATGTAAGATGGGGCCTTTTATGAAGGTGGTTAGATTTTGGTGAGGACTTCTCACAAATCCAATTCCACTTCTTTTGGGAACGTGACCCTTGTTTGCAAGGATCATGTTCAATGACTTGCTACCAACCTCGAATTTCTTCAAGGTGTCCTTAAGTAGCAAGTTTTCCTTTTGGAGAGTTTCTAGATCATGGCATTTTATGCATGAACTTAAACTGTCATGATATTCAGTTTTTAACTTATCAAAATTACAAGTAAGACTATCATGCTCTTTTGTTAGCAATTTGTATTTTCTACTAATAATCTTGCATTCATCAAATAAGTCATGGAAGGCATTTAATAATTCATCAAATGATAAATCTGCATCTATTAAATTTGTTACCTCCTCTCCGATTGCCATTAAGGCGTAGTGAGCAACTTGCTCGGTGTTGGACTCCTCTTCTTCGGATGCGCTCGAGTCATCCCACGTTGCTTTGAGCGCCTTCTTCTTTGATGTTATCTTTTTGGCTTGGGGATAATCACTCTTGTAGTTTCCCGGCTTTTTGCATTCATAACAAATAACTTGGTCCTTCTTGGGTTCAAGTTTATTTTTTGCGTCATTCTTAAACTTGTTTCTTTTAATGAATTTTTTAAATTTTCTTGTTAGAAGTGCCAAGTCATCATCACAGTCCTCATCACTTGAGTTTTCTTTCAAGTGGCCTTCTGAAGTTTTAAGTGACATATCCTTCCTGTTCTTTGGAAGGATGTCTTCTTGCTCTTCATGAGCTTTGCAAGTCATCTCATAGGTCATTAATGACCCGATTAGTTCTTCAAGAGGGAAGTTGCTTAGATCTTTCGCCTCTTGAATAGTAGTGACTTTAGGATCCCAACTCTTAGGAAGGGATCTTAGAATCTTATTTACGAGCTCAAAATCCGAAAAACCTTTTCCGAGTCCTTTTAGACCGTTGACGACATCCGTGAAATGGGTAAACATGTCGCCAATGGTTTCACTCGGTTTCATCCGGAAAAGTTCGAAAGAATGTAACAGAAGATTGATTTTTGACTCTTTCACTCTACTTATGCCTTCGTGAGTCACTTCGAGTGTGTGCCAAATATCAAATGCGGTTTCACAAGTTGAAACACGGTTAAACTCGTTTTTATCAAGTGCACAAAATAAGGCATTCATAGCCTTTGCATTAAGAGCGAAAGCCTTCTTCTCCAATTCATTCCAATCGATCATTGGAAGAGAAGACTTCGAAAATCCGTTTTCGACAAGATTCCAAAGTTCAAAATCTATAGAAATAAGAAAGATCCTCATTCGGGTCTTCCAATAGGTGTAGTCTGTCCCACTAAACATGGGTGGACGTGTAATAGAATGGCCCTCTTGGTTTCCAGCGTATGCCATCTCTCTTGGGTTTTAATCCATTAGAGAGTTAACCCCGCTCTGATACCAATTGTTAGGATCAAGAGCACTAAGAGGGGGGGTGAATTAGTGCAGCGGAAAACCTTCTGCGATCAAAATCGAAAACTGCTTTCGTTCGATAGAAGTGATTTTGGTAAGAAAGCCGATTCGTAAATTACTTCAACTTTTGACTAGGAGAGATGCAGCAAAGATATGAATGCAGTTTGCAGTTATGATGGAAATCAGAATATAAGCGCAAACTGAAATACGACGTTCGTACGATAAAAGCGATTTCGGTATAAAAGCTGATTTGTAAACCACTTTAACTTGAGATAAGGCGAGATGCAGTTAAAGCAAAGATATAAAGTTAGTTTGCAGTTATAATGGAAATCAGAACGTAAGCGCAAACTGAAATACGAAGTTCGTACGATAAAACTGATTTGCGTCTTAAACCTCGATTCGGAAAGCACTGAACTTTGAAACACGTTCGTAAAAACACAGAAGGCAGTAAGCTTTTGAGGAGGTTTGCAGTAAAGATAAGATGCTCAAAGTAAATGCAAACCGAGATTTAGAGTGGTTCGGTCAATCTTGACCTACTCCACTTTTGGCTTCCTCCACCGACGAGGTCACCGACGTCAACTAGAGGCCTTCCTTCAATTGGCGAAGGCCAACCACCCTTTTACAGTTTCACTCCTTTTGACGGGCTTAGGAGACAACCCTTACAGAATTTTCTCTCCTCTCTTTACAACTCAGAACTTGGAAGAATAGAGGGAGAAGAACTTTTGGCCTTTACAATGATTTTGAGCTCTAAGAATCACACAAAAGGATCAAGATTTCGGTGTAAGTTCATGCCCTTTCAGTGCTGAATGGGTGGGGTATTTATAGGCCCCAACCCAGTTCAAATTTGGAGCTCAAAACTGTCAATTCCCGGAATTCCGGGATCAGGCGGTTGCACCTCCTGACTGGAGCGGTTGCACCACCTAGCAAAGCTCGAAGACTGAGCCTCTGGGCGGTGCTACCTCCTGTCAGGGGCGGTTGCACCTCTTGACAAAGCTCGAAGACCGAGCTCAAGCAGTTGCACCGCCCAGTCTCGCTCGGAGACTGAGCCCCAAGCGGTGCCACCGCCTGGCTGGGGCGGTTGCACCTCCCAGCCTCGCTCGGAGACTGAGTCCAGGCGGTGCAACCTCCTACCTTGGGCGGTTCAACCGCCTGGCAGAAATCAGGGTCCGAATGGGTTGATCCATTCGGCCCAATTTGGGTTTTTCAAGGGCCCAATTGCCCCAAGATTAAGTTAATGGGATCACCTCCCATTTCTAACTTAATCAATATGCTAACTACGATTTTTCCTAAGATATTTACTGCAACTTGCTCCGGTGCGTCAATCGCTTCTTCCGGCGAGCTTCCGGCGAACTTCCGTCGATCATCCGATGAACCCTCGGTGATGCTCCTGCGGACTTCCGGCAAACTCCTGGACTTGCGACGATTCACTTGGCGAGTTCCGACGAGCTTCTTTGGCAAGCTTATGGACTTCTCGGATTTGTTCCCGCAGAACCTCCGACGACTGTCCAAACTTCCGTCGAACTCTCGAACTCCCAACGTGATCATTGTCTTGACTCCGGCGCAACTCCTGCTACATGTCTCACTTTCATCCTAGTTAATCCTGCACACTTATCTCAACATATAGATTAGATAACAAATGACAATTAACTTCATCATCAAAATCCGAGATTCAACAATAATGAATATCAAGATATTAAAAGGATGTTATCACGGAATCATGCTTGATGATTTGTTTTTTACCTTTCCGTCTTAAATGTTGACACTTGTTTTATTAAAGGTAAAGGCATGCATATAAGAAGCAAATCACATGAATAGAAATTTATAAAAATGAAATGTGATCCTCTATTTATCGTCTTTTCAATAAATCTATGCTTATCATGAATGAATTTATTGAATGTGACTTTGAGGATGATTTCGAATTTTACAAATGCTTGATTCATACTTATGACATGAGATATATTTTAAATATGAATCATGTTCAATGCTTCAATCATGTTACATCTCCTTAATTCATTTTGTTCTCCTATATTTATTTACCAAAAAGGAGAATCTTCCGAATGAATGAAATGATACAAATAAATCACTTATTGATATATCTTTTTGAAATATCTTTTTAATGTGATGTTGATATTTTGAGATGCCTATTGGAATTTATGACATAAGATAATTGAATCCTTGACTTACTCTTTATATGGCTTGAAAATGGATGTTTAAAATCTTGCTTGATGAGTTATTTTATAAGATTTTGCCTTTACGTCTTGAACTTTCATGCTTATCTTGATTTGGCATATAAAGACCAAGGCATGCTTAGATAAAAAAGATTCACTTAAAAAATGCTTTTCCCATCTGATCGGAATTAATAATTTCATGATATTTTGTGAATCTCGAAATTGATTTTGATGACTTGATTATGAGTTTCAAGTTAACGATTTGATTTGAATAAGTTTTATCTAAATCATAATCTTGATCTTAAAAAATTGGAATCACAAATAATATCTTTTGGTATTCATGAATTGATACTCACAATATGAAAGTATTGGTATTCATGACTTCAATTTGATTAAAACATTGCATGCTTAAATTAATCATTCTCCTATGTTTCAAAAATTCTTTAAATGCCTTATGTGATGACTGAAAATTAATTTGCTTTATGATGAATCACGAATCATGACTTGATCTATGATATTGATATATTTTAATCATGAACCTTGGTTGTATAATTCTTTTGCTCTATTAAAAGGATTTGTCGAATGAATCATGTCCTTCTTGAATTTTCTTGATATCATGACATGATTTTGTAATATAGCCTGTATAATGATTAAAATTTTTTAGCCATTGATATCTCCCTTCTTTTCGGTAATGACATAAGGGGAGAAAGATTGCTAGCTCAAGGCAAATGTTGGCTAGCTTGTACTCTTCCCTTCTTTTCGACAAAAATAAAGGGGAGAAAGCTTTTGCTAGTTAGAACATGCAAAGAAAAGCAAAGTGCAATCTTGCACAAGAAGCAAGTGTTGAATTGCCATGATTGAACTTAAGAATCTTGCTATGCTTTTGTGCTTATATGTTGTGATGAAAATCTAGCTTCATGTTAAAAAAACTTGCATATCTTTTAAAATAGCTAGAGCTACTTCTCCTTTTGTTGATAACAAAGGGGGAGAAATATATGAATTGATACTATGAGTGCCATATTTGAATGAGAAATATATGAATTAATGTTATGATTGCCATATGCCATGTTTGCATCATGTTAAGATATCAAGAACTTGCATCGTAATTTTACTTGATGATATCTTGCCATGTGATGAAATGCTACGATTTGTTGCTAAAATGATTCATGCAATACTTATGCTTTTTATGTGATGATATGAATCATGATTAAAATTATCTTAATTTGAATTCAAAGTTTATCTCAATTATGGAATTTTGAAATAAGAATGATTACTCACCTTTGTCATGATTTAGAAATTGACATAAAGGGTCTTCCCTTCTTTAGAAAGGGTCTTCCCTTTTTTTTGACAATGACTAAGGGGGAGATAACTAGCGTGCACAATTCAAGAAGAAATCAAAAATTATACTTCTCAAAAGAGAAGAAATTGCTATCTTGAACATCATCGAGAATTGCTAGCTTGAAACATCAAGAAAATGCAAAAATGTGCTATCGTGCCTATCTCAAGAAAAGCAAATATGCTAACTTACATATCTTTGAATTTGCTAGCTTGTAAAACTTGCATATTTCAAGAAGCAAGAGTTGCTTTCTTGAACATCTCTAAATTGCTAGTTTAAAATGTTGTAAAATTGCTAGATTGCATGATGATAAAAATTTAATATTATGTTTTTCATGCAATGAGTTGAACTTATATTACAAACACAAAGAATAGTTGTACTTCTCCTTTTTGTTGATGACAAAGGGGGAGAAGTATGTTGATGATATGACATGTTAATACATAAGTCTATGCATAAGTTCATGATGACGTGTTGCAAGTATTCATGATGAACATTGCAATGACTTGAATTCAGTTTGAATTCAATGTTCTATCAATATGGCATATTGATAGGGGGAGTTTTTTTAAACTCCGGGAGTTAAGGTTAACTCCATCATCAAGTGGTTGTCATCATCAAAAAGGGGGAGATTGTTAAATCTCGTATTTTGATGATGAAACCACTTGATATGTGTTTATATTTTAATCTGCGTTTTGAGTGATGCAGGATGCTTCGATCAGGATGAGACAATTAAAGTAGGAAAAATCATATTGTGCCGGAGGAACATGTCAGAAGATTGGACGTCGGGCCGATGGATTGGTCGACGTATCGATAGAAGGCTTCGGACCATGGACTTGGTCATCAGGCCAAGAAGAGCGGGTATTGCGCCAAGGATATCGGAGTTGCGGAGTCAACTAGCCGATTGGGCAATAGGCCGCAGGAGAGGATGATGCGCCGAAGAATTGGGCGAAGCGTCGAGGGACCAATGACATGCCGGACAACTTAGTTAATTGCTTAGGATTATTTATCTCGATCAAAGTTTTGTTTTAAGTGTGTAGGATTAACTACGATGAAAGTAAGACATGTAGTAGGAGTTGAGCCGAAGTGAAAGACTATGATCACGTTGGGAGTTCGAGAGCTCGACGGAAGTCCGGACGGTCATCGGAGGTTCTACGGGAATAAATCCGAGAAGTCCAAGAGCTTGCCAAAAGAAGCTCATCGGAACTCGCCAAGTGGATCGTCGCAAGTCCAGGAGTTTGCCGGAAGTCCATCGGAGCATCGCCGGAGGTTCGTCGGATGTTCGCCGGAAGTTCGCCGGAAGCTCGCCGGAAGAAGCGATTGACGCACCGGAGCAAGCTGTAGTAAATGTCTTAAGAATTGTCGTAGTTAGCATATAGATTAAGTTGGGAATGGGAGGTGATCCCATTAACTTAATCTAGGGGCAATTGGGCCCTTGACAGACCCAAATTGGGCTGAATAGATCAATCCATTCGGACCAGAAATCCTACTAGGCGGTGGCACCGCTAGGGTCGGCGGTGGCACCGCCCAAGAAAGGGTCTCCCAGGAAAGCTGGGCAGTGCAACCGCCCAGGCAGGCGGTGGCACCGCCTGGGCTCAGTCTCCGAGCGAGACTGGGCAGTGCAACCGCCCTTGACAGGCGGTGGCACCGCTAGGGCTCAGTCTTTGAGCGAGACTAGGCGGTGCAACCGCCCCTGTCAAGCGGTGGCACCGCCCGGAGGCTCAATCTCCGAGCTCTGCCAAGCAGTGCAACCATCCCTGACAGGCGGTGGCACCGCCCAGAGGCTCAGTCTCCGAGCTCTGCCAGGCGGTGCAACCGCCCCAGTCAGCCAGTGCAACCGCCAGACCCCGAAATTCCGGGAGATGACAGTTTTGAGCTCGGAATTCAAACTGGTTTGGAGCCTATAAATACCCCTCCCATCCCTGGGTAAAATACACAAGCACAAAGAGATTAAAAGATAGAAAACGCTGCTGCAATCTCTAGAATTTCCCTCCTCTAGCTTAAGTGTTAGAATTTTGTTTAAGAGAGGAGAGTGAGTGCTTGTAAGGGTTGTCTCCTAAACCCAATAAAAGGAGAAGAGGGATGTAAGAAGGAGATTGATCTTCGCCTAGTAAAGGAAGATCGTTAGTGGATGCCGGTGGCCTCAACGGAAGAGGAATCGGAGGAGTGGATGTAGGTCATGATTGACCGAACCACTATAAACTCTCGTCTTCTCTGGTTTGCATTTACTTTGAGCATCTTATCTTTACTGCAAACCTCCGTAGTAGCTTACTGCCTTCTGCTCATTTACAAATGTGTTTCTTAGTTAAATATTTTCCGAATCGGCGTTAAGACGGAAATCGATTTTATCGTACGAACATCATATTTCAGTTTGCGCTTACATTCTGATTTCTATCTTAACTGCAAACTGCCTTCCTTACTTTACTTCAAATATGTTTCCATAAGTTTTCAAAGTTATTATCTACACGAAATGACTTTTACGTCGGAATCAGATTTCAACGTACGAACGAAGTTTTAATCGTCGAAAGTTTTTCGCTGCACTAATTCGCCCCCGGCCCCCCCCCCTCTTAGTGCTCTTGATCCTAACAGCAAATATTCATGATAAAATTTTACTTTGACTTGAATTCATTTTGAATTTAAGGTTCATCTCACAAATGTCATATTGATAGGGGGAGTTTGTTTAAACTCCGTCATCAATTGATTGTCATAATAAAAAAAAGGAGAGGTTGCTGAATCTCAGATTTTGATGATGAAACCAATTGATTGTCATAAGTTTTCAAAGTTATTATCTACACGAATTGACTTTTACGTCGGAATCAGATTTCAACGTACGAACGAAGTTTTAATCGTCGAAAGTTTTTCGCTGCACTAATTCGCCCCCGCACCCCCCCCCTCTTAGTGCTCTTGATCCTAACAGCAAATATTCATGATAAAATTTTACTTTGACTTGAATTCATTTTGAATTTAAGGTTCATCTCACAAATGTCATATTGATAGGGGGAGTTTGTTTAAACTCCGTCATCAATTGATTGTCATAATAAAAAAAAGGAGAGGTTGCTGAATCTCATATTTTGATGATGAAACCAATTGATAGTGCTTATTTAATCTGTGTTTTGAGTGATGTAGGAAGCTTCAATCCGGAAGAGATAATTAAGGCAGGAAGAATCATGTTGGACCAGAATGGAACATGTTAGAAGATTGGATGTCGAGCCGGAGGATCGGTCGACATATCGGCAGAAGGCTTCGGGCCATGGGTTTGGCATCGGGCCAAGAAGAGCAAAAATTACACCAAGAAAATCGGAGTTGTGGAGGTCAACTGACCGATTGGGCAATAGGCCGCAAGAGAGGACGATGCATCGAAGAATCGGACAAAGTGTCGATGAACCAATGACATGCCGAACAACACTAGGAGTTCAAGAGTTCATCGGAAGTCCGGACGTTCGTCAGAAGTTCTGTCAGAATTAACTAAGAAGTCTAGGAGCTTACTAGAGAAGCTCATCAGAACTCGCCAAGAAGATCATTGTGAAGTCCAGGAGCTTGTCAGAAGTCCGCAGGAATATTACCGAGAGATCATCGGAAGTTTGACGGAAGATCGCCGGAAGCTCGCCGGAAGAAATATAGACTTACAGACTTATTTAGCTTAGTAAATGTCTTAAAATTCATAGTTAGCACATAATTAGGTTGGAATTGGGCCAACACAATTAGGGGCCAATTTGGTCGAGTTTAGGCTGTGTTGGGCCAAATGAAAGGCCCAAACAATGACCCAACAGGTAGCACCGTTAGTGGCACAGTCTCCGAGACTGTGTCAGGCGATGGTACCGCCAGACTAGGCCATGGTACCGCCCAATGGCAGTGTCAGGTGGTGGTACTGCCAGTCTGGGTGGTAGTACCATCCATACATAGTCTTCTAGGTAGTGGTATAGCCAGACTAGGCAGTGGTACTACCTAGTGTCATTGTTGCAAGTGGTGGTACCACCCAGCACAGGCGGTGGTATCGCTAGGACCCGAAAAACCTGAGATGAGATCTTTTTAGGCTCTAAGTTTAAATCTACTCGAGGCCTATAAATACCTCTCTCATCCTTAGTTAACTTATACATAACTAAGAGCAAAAAGAAAATAAAATGCTGTTGTAATCTTGTGTGAACTTCTCTCAAATTCCAAGTGTTAGTTTTGTTTAAGAGAAGAGTGAAGGGGGTTGTAAAGGTTCTCTTCTAAACCTATTAAAAGGATAATCGAGTTATAAGAGTAGTTTATCTTTGCCCATTGAAGGAAGATCATTAATGGATGCTGGTGACCTCGATGGAAGAGGAATCGGTGGAGTGGATGTAGGTCATGACGACTGAACCACTATTTGTGTAATTTACCTTTACTGCAAACTGAATCTTTACTTGCCTATTGCTTTCACTACATATACGAATGAGATTTCAAGTTATCTTTTCGATCTAGTTTTCAACGAACGAAGAGAATTTTTGAAACCGACGATTTTATCCATTGCACTAATTCACCCCTCCTCTTAGTGTCGACTCATTCCTAACGATGACGAACATATCTTTGGAAAATTAGATATTTTATTTTTAATGTTCTTCCGCTGCACATGTGATGTCGCCCCCAGATTTCCCAATAGGTATGTCATTTCCCATTGAAAAAAGATAATTAGTGGACACCGGTGACCTCACGGAGGAGGAATCGAAAGTAGATGTAGGTCACAATGACTAAAAAACTATAAATTCCATTGTGCTCATTTCCATTCTGCTTTTCAATATTGCCATTACTTTCTAAGTTAATTTCTATTTCATTTTGTTGAATCTCGGATTTTGATGATGAAGTCAATTATCATTTGTTATCTAATCCATATGTTGAGATAAGTGTATAGGATTAACTACGATGGAAGTAAGACATGCAGCATGAGTTACACTGGAGTCGAGACCATGATAACATTGGGGATTCGAGAGTTCGATGGAAGTCCGAACGGTCATCGGAGGTTCTACGGAAACAAATCCGAGAAGTCTAGGAGCTTGCCAAAGAAGCTCGTCGGAACTCGCCAAGTGGATCGTTGCAAGTCCAGGAGTTTGTCGGAAGTTTGCCGAAGCATCGTCTAGGGTTCGTTGGATGTTCGCCAGAAGTTCACCGGAAGAAGCGATTGATGCACCAGAGCAAGTTGTAGTATTAATGTCTTAAATATTGTAGTTAGCATGTAGATTAAGTTAGGAATGGGAGGTGATCTCATTAACTTAATTTGGGGGCAATTGGGCCCTTGATAGACCCAAATTGGGCCGAATGGATCAGCCCATTCGGACCCAGAATTCCTAGCTAGTAGTGGCACCGCTTGGGAGCTCAGTCTCCCAGGAATGTTGGGTGGTGGTACTGCCCCTGTCAGGCAGTGGTACTGCCCTTGTCAGGCGGTGATACCGTCTGAGCTCGGTCTCCGAGTGAAGCTAAGCGATGGTACCGCCCCTATCAGGCGATGGTCTCGCTTGAGCTCAGTCTCCAAGCAATGCCAGGCGGTAGTACCACCCAGTTATGGTGGTAGTATCGCCAAGACCCCGGAAATCCGGGAGATGACATTTTTTAGCTCCAAATTCGAACCAGTTGGGGCCTATATAAACCTCATCATTTCCTGCATGAAAGGACACCGAAATCTTGATCTTATTCTAAGAATTTGAGAGTCAAAAGTATTCTAAAAGGCCAAAAGTTCTTCTCCCTCTTTTCATCTAAGTTTTAATCATTCAAGAGAGGAGTGAAAATCTGTAAGGGTTGTCTCCTAAGCCCGTCAAAAGGAGTAAAGTTGTAAAAGGGTGGTTAGCTTTCACCTATTGAAGGTGGATGTAGGTCAAGATTGACCGAACCACTCTAAATCTCGGTTTGCATTTATATTCTGCTCTCTATCTTAATTGCAAACTACCTCCATTGCTTTTCTTCAACTGTACTTCACTTAATCTTAAGTTGAAGATCTTTTCGAAATGGTTTTTCATCGAAAGTGTTTTTATTGTACGAATGTTGTTTTAAATCGACGAAAGTTTTCCACTGCACTAATTCACCCTCTCCCCCCCCCCCCTCTTAGTGCTCTTGATTCTAACAATTGGTATCAGAGTAGGGTTAACTCTCAATCGGATTAAAACCCAAGAAAGATGGAATACGCCAGAAACCAAGAGGGCCACTCTATTACACGTCCGCCCATGTTCAATGGGACGGACTACACCTATTGGAAGACCCGAATGAGGATTTTTCTTATTTTTATGGATTTTAAACTTTGGAATATTGTTGAAAATGAATTTTCAAAGTCTTCTCTTCCAATGATCAATTAGAATGAATTGGAGAAGAAGACTTTCGCTCTTAATGTAAAGGCTATAAATGCCTTATTTTGTGCACTTGATAAAAACGAGTTCAATTGTGTTTCGGTTTGTGAAACTGCATTTGATATTTGACACATACTCAAAGTGACTCACGAAGGCACGAATAGAGTGAAAGAGTCAAAAATTAATTTTTTAATATATTATTTTAAACTTTTTCGAATGAAACCGAGCGAGACCATAGGCGACATGTACACCTATTTCACGGATGTCGTCAATGGTCTAAAAAGACTCAGTAAAAGTTTTTTAGATTTTGAGCTTGTGAATAAGATTCTAGTATCCCTTCCAAAGAGTTGGGACCCTAAAGTCATTACTATTCAAGAGGCTAAAGATTTAAATAACTTCCCTCTTGAAGAATTAATCGGATCATTAATGATCTATGAAATAACTTGCAAAGCTCATGAAGAGCAAGAAGACATCATTCCAAAGAATAGGAAGGATATGGCACTTAGAACTTTAGAAGACCACTTGAGAGAAAACTCAAGTGATGAGGACTATGACAATGATTTGGCACTTCTAACAAAGAAATTTTAAAAATTCATTAAAAGAAATAAGTTATTTGCTACGAATGTAAGAAGCCGGGACACTACAAAAGTGATTGTCCCCAAGCCAAGAAGAGAACACCAAAGAAGAAGGCGCTCAAAACAATGTGGGATGACTCAAGCGCGTCCGAAGAAGAGGAGCCCAACACCGAGCAAGTTGCTCACTACGCCCTAATGGCCATTGGAGAGGAGGTAACGAATTTAACTGATGCAGTTTTATCATTTGATGAATTATTAAATGCTTTCCATGACTTATTTAATGAATGCAAAATAATTAGTAGAAAATATAAATTGTTAAAAAAGGAGCATGATAGTCTTATTAGTAATTTCGATAAATTAAAAACTGAATATCATAATAGTTTAGCTCCATGTATAAAATGCCATAGTCTAGAAACTCTCCAAAAGAACTTGCTACTTAAGAACACCATGAAGAAATTCAAGGTTGATAGCAAGTCTTTGAATATGATCATTACAAATATGGGTCACGTTCCTAAAAGAAGTGGAATTGGATTTGTGAGTAGTCCTCACCAAAATCTAACTACCTTCATTAAAGGCCCTATCTTATATGTTCGGCACCAAAGCAAATGCAACTTTTGTTGCAAACATGGACATAGAACTTATCATTGTCCATTCAAGGAAGTTAGTTCGAATAAACTGATTTGGGTTCTTAAAGGAACCATGATAAATTCTATGCAACATGATAAACAATTTAGATCAGTTTTTGAGACACCCAAAAGTGAATGGGTACCTAAAAATTATCCTTTCTTATAGAAACATATACCATCACAAGCTAGGAGCAAGAGATGGTACCTCGATAGTGGATGCTCAAGGTATATGATTGGAGATTCATCTCAATTCTCTAAGTTCACTAGCATAGATGAAGGCTATGTCATATTCGGAGACAATAACAAGGGTAAAATCATTGGCAAAGGAATCATAGGTAACAAATTCAACTTCTTTATTGAAGATGTTTTGTTAGTTGATGGTTTAAAACATAACCTCTTGAGCATTAGTCAACTATGTGATAAAGGATATATTGTCAAATTCGAATCTAATGCTTGCATCAATGAAAAACCACATAGAAACACATCTATGATTGTATTAAAACAAAATAATGTATACACCATTGACATCATTGATCTTTGTAATGAAATGTGTTTCTTGGTTTTGAATGAGGATGTGTTAGAACCCTTGCAGATTCTAAACTTGTGGTTGATCTCTTTAGGGGATCGGCCTCCTTGGAACTCTATAGGGGTTCCTCCCTCCAAGTTGCTGCTCAAAGGCTGCAGAAAAGATTCATCTATTGCTTAAGAAAAGAGAAGGAATACATGGCTATTTATAGGGCTTCTAAACCCTAACTCCTAATAGGACTCCTACTTAAGACTCTTACTTCTAACCAACTCCTAATAGGACTCCTACTCAAGACTCATATTCCCTTACAACTCCTAATTCTTCTCTAAGAAAAAACCTCCTACATGAATGCCCCTCACAATTAGGACTCTCCTAGCTAGAGTCCTAACAGAATGTCCCTCTCAATTAGGACTCTCCTAGCTAGAGTCCTAACATTTTTACATGAATGTCCCTCTCAATTAGGACTCTCCAAGCTAGAGTCCTAACAGACCCGCCCTCTTCAAATCAGCCTTGTCCTCGAGGCTGATGATTCATGAATTCTGGAAATTTGATCTTCAAGTCGTCATAGTTCTCCCAAGTGGCATCTTCTTTTGGTAGGTTCGTCCACTGTATTAGCACTTCATTAGTGGGTCGTCGTCGTCGAGTCACGATCCGTCGATCAATAATGGCACTTGGCTGGGTCTGGAGTTCTCTTTGGGTAGTCATATTTGGTGGGTGGCTTTGGGCTGTCTCCAAGCACCTGTTTAAAACTTCCGGTTGGCTGTTGGTTTGTGGGTGATATGTCGTACTCTTTTTCAATTTAGTACCCTGCATATAGAATAACTTTGTCCAAAATCTGCTATTGAAGATGCAAGTAGAATTTGTCATAAGCACAATGCGTCCCTTATAGTGTAATTCTTTTGAGTCCCAATTGTAATGAGCCATGGGGCTTGGTGCTTCCTCCAATTTTTTTATAATCTTACTAGTATCTGAATCTTCCTGCCATTCCATCTTAATATCCTCAAGGAAGTCGCTGGTCGGAAATGAAACGGTCGAAACTTCAACTTGCTCGGGTAGCTGCGAAAGCACATCTGCAAGAACATTCTCTTTCCCCTTTTTGTAAGTTATTTCAAAATCAAATCCAAGAAGTTTTGTTACCCATTTTTGCTACTCGGGGGAAGATATCTTCTGCTCCAAGAGATATTTTAGGCTTTTATGGTCGGTCTTGATTTGAAAGTATCGCCTAATCAAGTACAATCTCCACCTCGTTGCTGTGCGCACAATGGCGAGCATCTCCTTATCATATGTTGACATATTTTGATCGGAGGGAGATAATGCCTTGCTAGTGTATGCGAGTGGTCGACCATCTTGCATGAGAATGGCTCCAATTCTGACTCCAGATGTGTCGGCCTCAATAATGAAGGGTCGGTTGAAATCTGGTAGTGTTAGCACTGGCGTCGTCGTCATGGCTGCCTTAAGTTTGTCGAAGGTAGCGAAGGCTCTGTCCAACCATTGGAAGACATCTTTTTCTAGTAAGGAAGTAAGTGGTGCACTGATCTTTCCATAGTTTTTCACGAACTTGCGGTAGTAGCCTGTTAAACCTAGAAAGCCATGTAGCAATTTTATGTTTCTCGAGGTCGGCCAGTTTTGCATTGCTCCAATTTTAAAGGGGTCCACTGCCACACCTTCCTCTGATATGATATGCCTAAGATATTCCACCTTTTGTTGAAGAAAGCAAAAATTCGTGGTTGTTGTGTGTTCAAAAGGTGGTTTTCCGTATGTCTTCTTCGAATGCTCGTATTTGATGATACCCGAATCAAAGGTCCAGCTTTGTAAATATTTGTGCTCCCTTTCATCTATCAATTCATCTACTATTGGAATAAAGTATTTGTCCTTGATGATTATGCCATTGAGAGCTCGGTAATCAACACATATTCGCCTTGTTCCGTCCTTCTTGTGTACAAGTAGCACCGGCGAAGAGTAGAGGTTGCAACTTGGCCGAATAACTCCTGTTTCGAGCATCTCTTTTATAATCCTTTCTATTTCATCCTTCTGGAGATGTGGATACTGATATGGCTGAGCATTTGCTGAAGATTTGCCTGGAAGAATCATTATACAATGATCATGCCGACAGGTAAGAGGTAGGTTGCGCGGTTCGTCAAATATATTTGAAAATTCAGCAAGCAAAGGAAGTAGATTTGGATCTTCAAATTCTGTTGGCTCTCCCTTAGTTTGCTGCTCAAGTTGTACCAAAAAGCCGCTGCATGCTTTATGTAAAACATTCTCCATTTGTTGTGTGCAAATCGTTGTTATGTCGCCCCCACGTTTCCCGTGCAATGTCACCTGTTTCTCCTTACTGTAAAATTTCATAATTAGTTTCATAAAATTCCAAGAAATATCACCTAATATCGTCAATCATTTAATTCTGAGCATGGCCTCATGATTGTTAAGAGGGAGAAGGAAGAAATCTGCAATTATCTCTTGGTCCTGCAGCAATAGTTTCTCCTGCAAGCGCCTATGATCACAATTCAAAATTCGTCCGTCGGTGACCTTAACATCAAACCTGCAGCGATTCTCGATAGGTAATGATATCCAAATAGCAAGCTTACTAGTTAGGAAGTTAGTAGTACTGCCCGTGTCGATGAGAACAGTGATTGGTTGTTGTTTGAGAAGGCCTCCAATTTTCATCGTTTGCGGGTTTGAGTAGCTAGCTAGTGTATGTACCGTAACTTCGGTCGGTTGTGGCTCTTCTTCTGCATCTTCTTCTTCATGTTCAAGGCTCTCTTTTGGATGTTCAATGACCTCTTCTTCTATCAGTTCAATCATAAGAAGTCCCCCTTTACTACAGTGATGCTCACGGCTCCACGGCTCGTCACAATGCCAACATAACCCCTTCGCATATCGCTCCCGAAGCTCTTCTCTTGTTAACCTCTTTAGTGTAGGGACTTGGTCGACAGTAGGGGGGGCTAAGGGCTTCAATATTACTGGTTGAGGAGAGACCCTAGTCCTCCGAGCTTCATGGTTCAATTGCTCCTCTTGATGTCGTGCGAAAGAGATGGCTGTCATAAGCGTATACGGTTGTCGCGCTTTAACTTCTCCTCGGATCTCCGGCTTCAAGCCCTCAATGAAGGTCCACAATAGCTGTTTTTGAGACCAATCATGAGTTTGATTAGATAACCTTTCAAACCTGGTTTGGTACTCCTGAATGGTGGAGGTTTGTTGGATCTTTGCTAGTTGTTCGTCAATATTCTCATAATCGGTTGGTCTGAAGCGAATCAGCAGTCCTTCTTTGAATTGTCACCATGAAAGGACTCCATAAGTATGTTCAAACCAGTCAAACCACTGTATAGCATCCCCTTCAAGATGTATAGCTGCAATTTTTACCATAGATACATCCGCGGTTTTGTGGTACCGAAAATATCGCTCCGCGCGCGAGATCCAACCAATCGGGTCTCCTTCTTCCCATCTAGGGAAGTCCACTCTCATGTATGGATAGTTAGGGTTGGTCATAGAGCTTCCCCTCTCTTGGAAGTCATATCTTTGGGGTTGGTGTGATTGGGCAAAGCTCTCTCCTTGATGTGATTTCTTCGGGCTTAGTGGTCGGCCCAATCTGAGTTCGGTAAAGAGCATCCGAATCTTATCCTCCATTCGCGCCTCCAAGGCTTCGAATTTAGCATTGATTACCTCCTTAGATGCCATAATATATGCCTCCAAATCTATGATGTTAAGATCTCTCTTTTGTTGTTAGGTTAAAGGCATGTATAGGTTGAGAGAAGTGATGGTCAAAAGGGTTGGTGGATTGGTGGATGTAGGCTACGATTTAGGCTTGTTTTGTGGCAGTTTTGGGTGCAATTTGAGGGTGTAGTTTAGTAGAGTTTTAGAGCTGTGGTTGAAAGTTTTGGATCTATGGTAGATGGTAGCAAAGGTTTGACAGAAATCCGTGGAAGTTGCAGCAAGTATGTGCTGTCTTGTAAGAGTAGAATTGTCGTCGAAGAAACAACGGTTTCTCGATGTAATTTCCACCAAAAACTTGAGAGAATTGAGGAGGGAATTGATAGCAAAATCACAGTTTATATGACAGCAAGGATATCTAATTTAATCAAGAAAATTTTGGCAGTATAACAGCAAGCAAATTGGTGCAAGTTGCAATTGCAGAATTATCATCGAAAAATTTCAGCGGGTTACGATGAAAATTTGCAGCAACATAAAATCATTTTTAGAGATGAATTTCTTAATAGATCAATCTTAGATGGAAGTCAATATGATCTATGAAGTGTATAAGAAATTTCATTCAAAAAAGATTGCAAATAGATGGGTTAAGGCAACGATATGCAGCTGAAATTTTCTGCAGCATAGATTTTCAAGTGCAGCAGATTGGACATAAAAGATCAGTAGTTTATATTGAGAATTTTTCGATGAAACCAAAGGAAAATCTACTGTTAGGAAGTGTCAAAGATGTCATAAAAATTTTGTAGAAATTTGGATAGAAAAAGCATAGTAGCAAGATCAAACAGATGGTGCTATGCGGCTTGAATTCTGCAATTCAAGTGCAGCAGATTGGACATAAAAGATCAGTAGTTTATATTGAGAATTTTTTGATGAAACCAAAGGAAAATCCACTATTAAGAAGTGTCAAAGATGTTATAAAAATTTCGTAGAAATTTGGATAGAAAAAGCACAGTAGCAAGATCAAACGGATGGTGCTATGCGGCTGGAATTCTACAATGTATCTTTCGTCGTAGAGATGAAAACTTTGTGACGAAAAGTTTATGCAGCAATATAGGAACGATTTTTTTTTTTTTTTGGATTTTCGAATAAGGATAACTAAATTGCAGCAGCAGTAAGGTAGGAAACCAGAACCTGTTGCAATTCACGGGGAGATCAAAGGATGATCCGTGGTGGTGGAGATGATGACGGAATTCGGTGACGATCTTTTAAGCAATTGTGGGAATTGCTTTGGATGGTTATAGAGGGTTGATGGATGGCTATGGAAGGGCAGCGAGATACCAAGAATGCTGCTCTGATACCAGGTGTTAGAACCCTTGCGAATTCTAAACTTGGGGTTGATCTCTTTAGGGGATCGGCCTCCTTGGAACTCTATAGGGGTTCCTCCCTCCAAGTTGCTGCTCAAAGGCTGCAGAAAAAATTCATCTATTGCTTAAGAAAAGAGAAGGAATATATGGCTATTTATAGGGCTTCTAAACCCTAACTCCTAATAGGACTCCTACTTAAGACTCTTACTTCTAACCAACTCCTAATATGACTCCTACTCAAGACTCCTATTCCCTTACAACTCCTAATTCTTCTCTAAGAAAAAACCTCCTACATGAATGCCCCTCACAATTAGGACTCTCCTAGCTAGAGTCCTAACAGAATGTCCCTCTCAATTAGGACTCTCCTAGCTAGAGTCCTAACATTTTTACATGAATGTCCCTCTCAATTAGGACTCTTCAAGCTAGAGTCCTAACAGGATACTTGGCTTTGGCATAGGAGATTAGGTCATGCTAGCATGAAACTAATCACTCAAATATCATCCAAAGAACTTATAAGAGGAGTTCCTCATATCAAGTTCATCAAAGATAATGTGTGTGATGCTTGTCAATTAGGAAAACAAATTAAGGGTAGTTTCAAATCTAAGAATCAAATAAGCACCTCTAGGCCCTTGCAATTGATCCATATGGACTTGTTCAGACCAATCTCTACATCAGGCCTAGGAGGTAGCAAATATGCCTTTGTTATTGTAGATGACTATAGTAGATACACATGGACTTATTTCTTGAAACACAAAAATGAATGCTTTAGATATTTCACCAAGTTTTGTAAACTTGTTCAAAATGAAAAGAGTTCTATGATTTCATCAATTAGAAGTGATCATGGTGGTGAATTTTAAAACCGTGATTTCCAAGAATTTTATGAATTTAATGGATACAATCACAGCTTCTCTACTCCAAGAAATCCTCAACAAAATGAAGTAGTATAAAGAAAAAATAGAAATTTATAAGAAATAGCGAGAACCATATTGAATGAACATAGCCTACCCAAATATTTTTGGGCCGAAGCCATAAACACTGCATGCTATATTTTGAAAAGAGTTCTAGTAAGATCCTTACTCACCAAAACTCCCTATGAGTTGTGGAACAATAAAAAACCTAATGTTTCATATTTTAAAGTTTTTGGGTGTAAGTGTTTTATCTTGAATGAAAAAGATGCCTTAGGAAAATTTGATGTTAAATCCGATGAAGGAATTTTTCTTGGTTATTCTTCGGTTTCTAAAGCTTTTCGTATCTTCAATAAAAGAACTTCAATTATAGAAGAATCCATTTATGTTGTTTTTAATGAGATTTTCGAAATCAAGAAAAATAATTTTGATGATGATGTTAATTTCGATTCTTTGAATTTAAATGAAACCCCTTCTTCAACTAGCAACTTAGATGCATCCACTTCTAAAACATCTTTACCTAAGGATTGGAAGTATGTAGATGCTCATCCTAAGGAGCTAATCCTAGGAGACATATCTAAGGGGGTTCAAACACATTTTTCTCTTAAAAATTTTTGTGCCAACGCCGCTTTTCTCTCCCAAATTGAAGCTAAATGTATTAACGAAGCCATGAAAGATGATTTATGGATTATCACAATGCAAGATGAGTTAAATCAATTTGAGAGAAATGAGGTATGGAAGCTTATTCCTAGACCAAATGACTATTTAGTTATTAGTACTAAATGAGTCTTTAGAAACAAGCAAGATGAATATAGTATAATGGTTAGAAACAAGGCTAAATTAGTGGCCAAAGGTTTCAACCAAGAAGAATGTATCGATTACGAAGAAACCTTCACTCTTGTGGCTCGATTAGAAGCCATAAGGATGCTCCTTGCCCATGCTAGTAATAACAATTTTAAGTTGCTTCAAATGGATGTTAAAAGTAATTTTCTTAATGTCTTTATTTATGAAGAAGTTTATGTTGAACAACCTCCCGGATTTAAAAATAATAGCCTCCTTGGTCATGTGTTTAAATTAACTAAAGCTCTCTATAGTTTAAAATAAGCCCCAAGGGCTTGGTATAAGAGACTTAGTTCTTTTCTTATTGAAAATAATTTCATAAAAGGCAAGGTCGATACTACTTTATTTATCAAAAATTTTAAAAATAATTTTCTCATTGTTCAGATTTATGTTGATGATATTATCTTCGGTTCTACGAATGAATCTCTATGTAAATCTTTTGCTAAAACTATAAATCTCGAATTTGAAATGAGTTTGATGGGAGAATTAGCCTTCTTGTTAGGCTTATAAATTAAGCTACTAAGCAATGACATCTTTATTAGTCAAACTAAATATGCTTTAGATTTGCTAAAAAGATTTAATATGGATAGCTCAAAAGCTATCAACACTCCTATGAGCACCTCCACTAAGTTAGAAGTTGATGAAAGTAGAGAAAGCTTCAATAAAAAACTTATAGGGGTATGATAGGAAGTTTACTTTACCTCACTGCAACTAGACCAGATATCATGTTCAGTGTAGGACTTTGTGCTAGGTTTCAATCGAACCCTAAGATATCTCATCTTAAAGCAATTAAAAGAATACTTAGATATCTTAAAGGTACCATAAATTTAGGATTATGGTATCCAAAAATCAAGAATTTTGAGTTAATTGCTTATGCTAATGCGGATTTTGTTGGGTGTAGACTTGATAGAAAAAGCACATCAGGAATATGTCAATTTTTGGGATATGCCCTTGTCTCCTGGTCATCTAAGAAACAAAACTCGATTACATTATCAACAATCGAAGCTGAGTATATTGCAACTAGTGCATGCTATGCATAAGTTGTATAGATAAAAAATACCTTAGAAGATTATAAAGTTTATCTTAAAAATATTTCCATTAAATGTGATAATACAAGTGCAATATGTTTAATAAAGAATCTCATTCAATACTCAAAAGCAAAACATATTGATATAAGACATCACTTTATATGAGATCATGTCACTAATTATGATGTACTTATGAGTTCATTGATACTAAACATCAACTAGCTGATATTTTTACAAAGCCTCTAAGTGAAGAACAATTTGATTTCATTAAAAGAGAATTAGGAATGTTGATGTGTCCAAATGCATGAACTCATTTTTTTGACTTTCTTAATTCATTCACTTAATTGCTATAATGAGAATTTTATACTATTACATGCCTTAATAACATGTTAGAAATTATGTGTTTTGGATACAAAAATTTCCATGATCATGAGTATATTTTATCTTCATGATTGTGTTTGAAAATCTATAGCAAAACCATGTCTGAATGCATGAAAGTGTTAAATTTCATTTTCAAATTTTCTTGATCCTAACATGATTTAGTATTTCTCTTCTGGACTTAATGTAGCTTTCATAAGCATATGTCATATCGAGTTTGTTTCATATCATTGACATATGGAATCAATTAACAAATGCATCTCTCATAAACTTATCGTGTGAAAAATATTTTTTCGAGAAATAGATTTGATGAAATAAATCCTTCTTATAAATTCCTTCTTGAAAAAGGAAGATCTTTTTTAACACTTGCAAGGATTTGATTCACATACATATATCGATCCTTACAAAAATAAAGCGTGATTTAATCTCTTATCAATTTTAACTTCATTCAAGTAAGCTCACAAATGGCTTTCCTCCTTCATGCAAAAAGAGAATGACTAATAAAAAGGAAAAAGTAATGAAAGCTATCTCTATGTCATGTTTTCCTTGAGATGTTTGTATAATTGGTATCCTATCACTCATTGTTGAAAAATGACATGAATCATTACCGCACTTATGCTTAAAGTTTACTTAAATAGTTCTCCTTTTTGTTGATGACAAAGGGGGAGAAATACATGGTAAATTGATGATAGAATTGCTATGAGTGTCATATTTGAATTATGTTAAGATATCAAATGCTTGCATCGAAATATATGATAAATTGGTGATAAAATTGCTATGATTGCCATATTTGCACTATGCCATATTTAAGATATCTAGAGCTTACATCGTAATTCTATAAATTGATATCTTATCATGTGATAAAATGCTATGATTGCTAAACACTTGAAATGTTTGTATTATATTAAGATATCAAGAACTTACATCACAATTTTACATATTGATATCTTACCATACGATGAATTGCTACGATTGCTATTTTTCACATTTGAAATATAAAACCTGAAAATGGATATCAAGCTTTGACATCATTTTCAGAGAGATACATCATGATAAGAATCATGATGGGAGTATTGATAAGGTTAAATGATCTTAACTTATCAATATGTCTCTTGAATTCAAAGGCTTTGAATTTAAGAATGACTTATCTCAAGTATGGCATATAGATAGGGGGAGTTAAGGTTAATTCCGTTATCAATTGATTGTCATCATGAAAAAGGGGGAGATTATTGAATCTCGAATTTTGATGATGAAGTCAATTGTCATATGTTATCTAATTCATATGTTGAGATAAGTGTGCAGGATTAACTACGATGGAAGTAAGACATGTAGCAGGAGTTGCGCCGGAGTCAAGACCATGATCACGTTGGGGTTTCGAGAGTTCGGTAGAAGTCTGGATGGTCATCGGAGGTTCTACGGGAATAAATCCTAGAAGTCCAGGAGCTTGCCAAAGAAGCTTATCGGAACTCACCAAGTGGATCATCGCAAGTCCATGAGTTTGCCGGAAGTCCGCCGGAGCATCGCCGACGGTTCGTCGGATGTTCGCTGGAAGCTCGCCGGAAGAAGCGATTGATGCACTAGAGCAAGTTGTAGTATCAATGTCTTAAATATCATAGTTAGCATATAGATTAAGTTAGGAATGGGAGGTGATCCTATTAACTTAATATGGGGGCAATTGGGCCCTTGACAAACCCAAATTAGGCCAAATGGATTAGCCCATTCGGACCCAGAATTCCTAGCCGGTGGTGGCACCGCCTAGGAGCTCAGTCTCCCAGAAATACTGAGTGGTGGTATCGACCTGTCAGGTGGTGGTACCGCTTGAGCTCGGTCTCCGAGTAATGCCAAGCGGTAGTATCATCCAGTTATGGCGGTAGTACTGCCAGGACCCCGGAAATCTAGAAGATGACATTTTTTAGCTCCAAATTTGAACCAGTTGGGGCCTATATAAACCCCACCCTTTCCTATATGAAAGGGCATCGAAATCTTGATCTTATTCTGAGAATTTAAGAGCTCAAAAGTGTTGTAAAAGGCCAAAAGTTCTTCTCCCTCTTTTCATCTAAGTTTTGATCATTTAAGAGAGGAGTGAAAATCTGTAAGGGTTGTCTCCTAAGCCCATCAAAAGGAGTAAAGCTGTAAAAGGATGGTTGGCTTTTGTCTATTGAAGGAAGGCCTTTAATGGACGTCGGTGACCTCATCGGAGGAGGAAGCCAAAAGTGGATGTAAGTCAAGATTGACCGAACCACTCTAAATCTTAGTTTGCATTTACATTCTGCTCTCTATCTTAACTACAAACTAAGCTCAGTCTCCAAGCAATGCTAGGCGGTAGTACCACCCAGTTATGGTGGTAGTACCGCCAAGACCCCGAAAATCTGGGAGATGACATTTTTGAGCTCCAAATTTGAACCAATTGGGGCCTATATACACCTCACAATTTCCTGCATGAAAGGACACCAAAATCTTGATCTTATTCTAAGAATTTGAGAGCTCAAAAGTGTTCTAAAAGGCCAAAAGTTCTTCTCTCTCTTTTCATCTAAGTTTTAATCATTCAAGAGAGGAGTGAAAATCTGTAAGGGTTGTCTCCTAAGCCCATCAAAAGGAGTAAAGCTGTAAAAGGGTGGTTAGCCTTCACCTATTGAAGAAAAGCCTCTAGCGGACGTCGGTGACCTCATCAGAGGAGGAAGCCAAAAGTGGATGTAGGTCAAGATTGACCGAACCACTCTAAATCTCGGTTTGCATTTATATTCTGCTCTCTATCTTAATTGCAAACTGCCTCCATTGCTTTTCTTCAACTGTACTTCGCTTAATCTTAAGTTGAAGAACTTTTCGAAATGGTTTTTCATCGAAAGTGTTTTTATTGTACGAACGTTGTTTTAAATCGTTGAAAGTTTTCCGCTACACTAACGAAAGTGCTCTTGATCCTAACACATTTACTCTAAAGTCAAGCACTTTCCAAGATTAGTTTTCAACGAATGAATATTTTATAAAATCGATGACTTTTTCCGCTACACTAATCACCACCCCCCCTCCCCCTCTTAGTGCCACTCTTGATCCTAACACTTATCACATTTGTAATTCATTGCAAGTTCTAGCAAGACCTAGGAGATTGGCGAGAGGTGAGATAGACCTCGAGATGGGCAATGGAGCAAAAGTTGCTGCAGTATCTATTGGCGAGATCACCCTACATCTGCATGGTAGAGCTATTATTGCATTGGATGCATGTTATTTTATTCCTTCTATTATCAAAAATATTATTTCCATTAGATGATGATATCATCATGAGAGGAATATTACATAATGGTTTGTTTATACTAGACACTACTCCACATATTATGAATGTAAGTGTGTATAAGAAAAATGAGATGAGGTGAATAGTGCATACATATGACATTGTAGGCTAGGTTATATCTAAGGGAATGATTCAAAAGTTACTAAAGGATGGATATCTAGATCTATTCGACTATGAGTCATATACAACTTACAAGCCTTGCCTTCGTGAAAAACTAATAAACTCTCCTTTTAGTAGAACTGGAGAGAGAGTCATTAAGCTGTTGGAACTCATACATAGTGATGTATGTAGACCTATGTCAACTTATGCCATAGGTGGTTTACTTTATTATTTTTATTGATGATTTTTTAAAGTATGGACATATGTACTTGATGAAGTCCAAGTCCGAGGCCTTTGAGAAATTCAGAGTATAAGAATGAAGTGGAGAACTAGATTGGAAAGAGTATCAAGACTCTTTGATCAGATCGAGGAGGTGAGTACTTGAGTATAGAGTTCATCCAATTCCTTAAGGACCATAGGATTCTATCCCAATGGACACCTCCTTACACCTCAACTCAATGGTATATCTAAAAGGAGGAATCAGATACTATTAGACATAGTGTGGTCTATGATGAGCTACTCCGACCTACCCATCTCATTCTAGGGATACGCTCTGGAGACCGTAGCTAACCTTCTGAACAAAGTTCCAACTAAGTCAGTAGTGTCTACACTATATGAGACATGGAAAGGGAAGAAGCCCGATCTCAAGATTGTTAAGATTTAGGGCTATCCTACTCATATTAAAAGACACAACCCCGATAAGTTGGAATCGAGGACGGAGCGATACAAGTTCATGAGATACCCCATAGAAACTTGTGGGTATTATTTCTATCATCCCGAGGACCAAAAGGTCTTTGTAGCCAAAATAGCAGTGTTTCTTGAGAAGGAACACATTCTTGGTGGAAATAGTGGGAGTGTGACAGAGTTGAGTGAGGTTGGAGAACCTAGCTCAAGCATCACTCCACAGCCCGAGTCTGTTCAGGTACCTAGCACACAAGTTCCAACTTTATATAAGTCCGGCAGAGTATCACATTCTCCTGAGAGATATGTGGGACATATTAAAGGAGAGGATGTTGAGGACATTGATTCTTAGACCTACGAGGAGGCTATTACGAGTATAGACTTCGGGAAGTAGCAAGAAGCCATGAATTTTGAGATTGATTCCATGTACTCCAACAAGTTTTGTAACCTAGTTAATACACGCAAGGGTATTATATTCATCGATTACAGGTGGATCTTCAAGAAAAAGATTGGAGTAGATGGAAAGGTAGAGATCTATAAAGCAAGGTTGGTGGCTAAGGGGTATCATCAAAGGCAAGGTGTTAACTATGATGAAACCTTCTCACCCATAGCTATGCTAAAGTTCATATGAATACTATTGGCTATTATAGCACACTATGATTATGAGATCTAATAGATGGACGTGAAAACCGTGTTCCTCAATGGCAACCTCGAGGAAGAGGTGTATATGATACAGCCTAAGGGATTCATGTCTAAGGACTACCTAAATAAGGTATATAGGTTGCTTAGGTCCATTTATGGACTAAAGTAAGCTTCCAGAAATTGGAACATAAGATTTGAAGAGGCAACCAAATCTTATGACTTTGTTAAGAATGAAGATGAGTCTTGTGTGTACAAGAAGGTAAGTGGGAGCGTTATCACTTTCTTAGTATTATATATGGATGACATCTTGGTCATTGTGAGTGATGTAGAAATATTATCCATAGTAAAGGCTTGGTTATCTAAACACTTCTCCATGATGGACTTAGGGGAAGTATCCTATATCTTGGGGATTCGGATCTATAGAGATAAATCTAAAAGCATTCTTAGCTTGTCCCAGTCCAAATACATAGACACTATTATCAAAAGGTTTGGCATGAAAATTCTGAGGCCTTATACCGATGAGACATAGGATATTGCTTTCTAGGAGTATATCCCTAAAGACTCTTGAAGAAATGACGAACATGAATAGAATACCCTATGCCTCAACGATAGGGTCTATCATGTATGGCATGCTATGTACCAAGCTTGATATAGTGCATACTCAGAGTGTCATGAGCATGTATCAAGCGGATCCATACTTGGAGCACTAGAAAGTAGTATGTATCCTTAAGTACTTGAGAAGGACTAAGGTTCTTTTATTAGTATATAGAGGTAGTAGCCTTATGATTGAAGCTACATGAAATTGAGTTTCTAGTCCGATGTTAATAATAGCAAGTCAAATTCAGGGTATGTGTACACCCTAAATGGAGGAACAGTATGCTTGAAGAGTTCCAAGCAAGATACTACTGTTGACTCGACCATAGAGGAGGAGTATATTGCTACAGCAGAGGCAACATAAGAGGAAGTCTGGATGAAGAAGTTCATCACAGATCTAGGAGTCATGCTAGGTAACGAGTAGTCGATTCCCTTATATTACGATAACAATGGGGCAATTGCTCAAATGAGAGAACTCGGGTCTCATCAAAAGTGTTCTGAGGAGGTTCCAACTTATTAGAGATATCGTGCCTAGAGGAGATGTAGAAGTGGAAAGAGCTCTATCCGAAGATTACATCACAGATCTACTAACAAAGTCATTGTCTTATATTGTCTTCGAGCGTCACTAGGGTCTGATAAAGATCAGATATAGAGGTGATTGGCTTTAGGTTAAGTGGGAGATTGCTAGTCATAGGTGCCCTATAAGCTAATCACGTGAGTGATGGCACATGTGACTTGACACGTAGTCTTTTTACTTATTATTATTATTTAGTATTTTATCACTTTATATTACCTATTGCATGAATATATTATGATGTCTATGGATCTGTGCAATGGGAATCGGATCGTAATAAGATAACGATAATGAGACCGATTTGCCTTTAAACACAAATCTTAAATAATCCCGATCATAAATTACTCGAGAGGGGCATCGAGATAACCGAATAGACTAGTATGCTATATACCTATCCATATGATAGATGCAACTGATCTCATAGCTGCTCATATAGGGACACTAGGGATATAGTGCAGGTGATCATTAGAGAATGAGTTCACTGATTAGTCCACTCAAGGAATGTTGGATAGTTGATGATGCCTTATTGTCAAACAACAATTTTATCATTATAGTGGTGTATATGGTCCTTAGACTTGAGACACAAAGCATGTCCTGTATGAGTACTCCATTCTTTGATATGGGATTTTTCAATCTTCTTTTCTTATTACTTATTCCTTAAATAATAGTTAAAATATTATAAGACTTTTTTACTTTAATTTTAATTCTTCCTAAATACATATACTAGTCATTTAAATTTTGTGTCGTAATAAATCTTAAATATGCCAAACTAAGAAAGAATAAAACTAAGAATAAATTTGATGAGAAAGGATTAATTCATGTTTGATGTTTTGAACTTTGTAGTTTTGTTAGCTATATTGAGGATATTATTTTAAAATATTAAGATCTTAATGACATTAAAAAAAAAGGGGATGGGGGTGTTAAATTGATTTTATAGCAATTTAATCATTTTAAGATCGAATCAAAAAATCAGTGCATTTCGAAAACTCGATTTATGAATATGAGTAAAGTTGCGAGTAAAGAAAATATTACCAAGTCATAAGCAAAAGACTAGTAAAGGGAGATAAATTACTTAATAGTTGTTTGGTCTTCTCGACGTACATTGACTCTCGATTTCTCTTCAATCGAGATATTAGCTTTCACTAACGATTTTACTTCCAATGGGTGAACCCTGACAACCTTCTTCTTTTCAAGGCTTAAGAGAAAATTTTAATACTAAGTTATTGTTATAAATTATTCAAATTAAAAAAAAAAATTCTTTTAAAAGATTTATTTGAAAAGGTGTTTTCTTTTATAGTTACTTTGGTAGTTATTTTTCAAAGGTTGTCTTTTAAGAAAATATCTATAAATAGATATTTGAGGGTAAATTATTAAGACATCTTTTTCATATTCTTCTTCTTTGCTCTCCAAGTTTGCTCTCCAAGTGATTGAATTAGATATTCTCTAATTCCTCTTTGAATATTTGTTATTGTTTGCTCAATACAGATCTTCTAAAGGCTTGCTATATCTATTAAAACTATTTACATCAAACCCATAGCAATCTTATTGAGAAGATGGTACAAATATCATTTTTAGGAAAGTGTTTATACACGTTTCAAGCCTAAATATCTTTCCTAAAGTATTCTTGATCTTGTGTTTATTATTTGTTTTCATAGTGTTTTTATCCTCTTCTTTGTTATATTTTCCCAACAATCTAAAAATGATATTTTGTGAGTTTATATAAATTCACTATGGAGGCCACAAATACCATCAAATTATTGAATTAAGATTTTGTTCGTTTGGATCATTTTGATGGAACAAATTTGACCCGTTGGTAAGATAAAATGAAGTTCATGTTGACTGCTTTGAAGATCTTCTATATGCTTAATCCAAATCTTCAACCAATTCCTGATCTAACCGATGATGACACAGATGAAGTTAAGGCTGAACAAAAGAAGAGAATCGAAGATGAAGTCATGTGTAGAAGACACATTCTCAATGCTCTTTCGGATCGACTTTATGATCTTTATACGATGAAACAATCTGCAAAAGTAATTTGGAATGCTTTAGAATTCAAGTATCATGTCGAGGAGGAAGGTACAAAGAAATTTTTGATTTCTAAATATTTTGATTACAAGTTTATGGATGACAAGTCAATCTTGGCACAAGTGCATGAGTTGCAAGTCATTGTTAATCAATTGAAGGTTGAAAAAATCGAGCTTCCTAAACCTTTTCAAGTAGAGGCTATAATAGCCAAGTTGCCTTCATCTTGAAAAGGGAATAAGAAGAAGATTTTACATGACTCCAAGGATATTACTTTGGAGCAAATTCAAAAACATCTTCGAATCGAGAAAGAATCGAGGATGAGAGAAAAGAGTGAGAACTCTTTTGGCAATATAAAAGCAAATGTTATGAATCAGCCTAAGAATTTCAATAAAAGCAAACAAAACAAGGAAAATCATTTTGGCCCCAAAAAGGATCAAAGAAAATTTAAGAAGCCAAAGAGTGGAGGTTGTTTTGTTTATGGAAAACCTAGTCATTTTGCTAGGGATTGCAGATTTAAAAAGGGCCAAAAACTAGAAGTCAACTCCGTTAAGGGAGATGATAATATAATCATTATGGTGAGCGAAGTGAATATCATATTTGACAAGGTTTCTGATTAGTGGTACGATACTTGTGCTACTATCTATGTTTTGCTATGATAAGGCACTCTTCAAGACTTACAAAAAAGTCACAGAAGGGCAAGAGATTCAAATGGGAAATTAAGTTTGTTGTGATTGGCAAGGGAAATATGGAACTCACTTTCACTTCGGGTAAGAAAGTCACTCTTACTAATGTTCTTCATATACCGAATATGAGTAGAAATTTAGTAAGTGGGAATCTCCTTAGTAAACCTGGAATTAAATCTGTATTTGAATACGGGAAATTAATTCTATCCCGTAATGGAACTTTTGTTGGAAAAAGCTATTCCGTTGAGGGAATGGTCAAATTATCTATTGTTGACAATGATTCTAAATTTAATAAAGATGTTGATTCTATTTATATTGTTGATTCTTATTCATTATGGTATGATAGATTAGCACATATTGGAACTAGCACCATTAGAAGAATGGTTAGGTGTGGTTTAATAAATTGTCATTTTGATGATCTTAATAAATGTAAAATTTGTGTTAAATCAAAGATGATGAAGAAATCATTCAAAAATATTGAAAGATATACTAATTTGTTAGACTTAATATATTCTGATATATGTGAATTAAATGGCATATTAACGAGAAGAGGTAATAGATATTTCATTACTTTTATAGATGATATGTTTAGATTCACATATGTATACTTATTGAAATATAAAAATGATGCTTTTAATGCTTTTAAGGCATATAAAGTAGAAGTTGAAAATCAATTGGGGAAGCAAAATAAATCTTTAAGTGATAGAGGAGGAGAATACTTTCCTAATGAATTTAACTTGTTTTGTGAACAACATGGCATAATTCATGAATGTTCAGCACCTAGAACACCTGAGCAAAATGGATTAGCAGAAAGAAAAAATAGAACTTATCTAGAAATGATTAATGCTATGTTGTTGCATGCTAAATTATCTTATAATTTGTGGGGAGAAGCTTTATTAGTTGTATGTCATATCTTAAATAGAATTCCCTCTAAAAAGAATAAAATCTCTCCATATGAGTTATGGAAAGGAAGACAACCTAACATTGGTTATTTTAAAGTGTGGGGGTGTCTCGCATATTGTAAGAATAATAATCCTCAAAGGACAAAGTTGGGACCTAGATGTGCATTTATAGGCTATGCCTTAGATAACAAAGTATATAGACTTCTTAATTTGAAGTCTAATATCATAATAGAATCTCGAGATGTGGAGTTCTTTGAACATTTAATGACTTCAAGTAATAATGTTCATCCTCCAACTAGTGAAGAGTCACTAGTGGAGACATCTCAAAAGGTTGGTGAGCAATATAATATTCTTTTGATTGGACATCAATCAAGTTCACAAGACATTGGAGAGCAATCTCATAAATTAAGGAGAAGCACTCGTGTACGAAAAGCAAAAATAATTCCTCTTATTTTACAAGTGGAAGATGATCCATTCACCAAACCTCTTAAAAGAGAAGTTGTAATATCAACATCAAAATGGATGGGGCTAAAACTCCTTGAATAAAAGATCCACCAATGATAGCAACCCTACTGAATATTATGAAATGAGTAATGAAGAGTTCAAAGAGTAAAAACAAGTCATTGACATGTGGAGTGGTTCAGCAATTTGAAATATTTTATGAGTCTCATCTAAAGATGTTAAAGTGCTAGTTGTCACCGAATGAGGGTTGAGTTAATTATACTCTTAATGAAGTTTAGTCAAGTTAGGACAAGTATATCAAAAGAGTGACAAAGATACTATGAGAACTTCACCTATATGAACTTAGAAGTGGTGCCGCTTTGATTGAGAGTTGGAGTTTTCTCTTATAAAAGTTCATGAACTTGGATGAGCCTAAGGCCATATTAGGGCTGAGCGAGATTTTATGAGAAATACAAGGATATTATATTTATGTGTGTGGTATCACCGGTGTTGTCATTAGGAATAACAAATTCAAAGCTTTTATGCTATTTGGGATTTCGACTTCACTTTGTGATGCTTACACTAAGGTAATATTCAAATCGAAAGATATATTACTTTATTCATAAATACTATTTAATCACTTGAAGAAAATTTTAAATTTGAACAATTGGGGGATTATTATAAATTATTCAAATTAAAAAGAAAAAATAATTTCTTTTCAAAAGATTTATTTGAAAAGGTGTTTTCTTTTATAGTTATTTTGGTAGTTATTTTTCAAAGGTTGTCTTTTGAGAAAATATCTATAAATAGATATTTGAGGGTAAATTATTAAGACATCTTTTTCATATTCTTCTTCTTTACTCTCCAAGTTTACTCTCCAAGTGATTGAATTAGATATTCTCTAATTCCTCTTTGAAGATTCTTTATTGTTTGCTCAATACAGATCTTCTAAAGGCTTGTCATATCTACTAAAACTATTTGCATCAAACCCATAGCAATCTTATTGAGAAGAGGGTGCAAATTTCATTTTTAGGAAAGTGTTTATACATATTTCAAGCCTAAATATCTTTCCTAAAGTATTCTTGATCTTGTGTTTGTTATTTGTTTCCATAGTGTTTTTATCATCTTCTTTGTCGTATTTTCCCAACAGTTTTTCTTATAAAAGATCTCTCACCTTTTACAATTTTTGTGTTATCAACTAACTCAAGTGATATTAGTGCCTAGGCCTAGTGATAATATTGCCTAGGCCTAGTGTCGATCACTTGTTTGGCCTTATAATGAGCCTAATTTTAACCTAACTCAAGCCCAAAGGTCACTATAAGCATGGCTTAAAATTAGCTCGAAAATGATCCAAATTGACATAGAACATTTTGATCTTGGCTCAATAACTATATTTGACATTACATCAAAGCATTTGACATATCTTCTAATCTTATAACCCTTTGTCCAAACCTTCCACATATTATTTTATCCTCAACATATTGCTTGCTCCTTTTGGCATGCCATCTTCGCCATAACACCTTTCAAAATGATATCTATGCTTTTTGGTATAATGTTCAAACCTCTATCACGAAGATATTCTTCAACACATCAAGCAATCCTCTAGCTCAACATTTGCCCCTTTGATAGTTGTATGATTGACGTAATTCCTACATCACTTATATTAAGAGTATATTAGTCCAATAAATTCATCAATTAATTTTTTTTATTAAAATATAAGATTCAATCATCTCTCCCTTCTTTATGATGACAATCAATTGATGACGAAGTCTTAACAAGACTCTCATTGTCAGTATGTTTATCTTAAAAAAGTTATAATAAACTTGAATTAAAAAATAATAATATATATTATTTCAATGCTAGTCTTGAATTTAAATTAAAATAGGGTCATAGATCTATAGAAGAAGAAACTAGACTCTTCTATCAAGCAGATGAGAGACAATAAGAGATAATATTTGTATTATTCTACGATAATTAGAACCTAAGAGGTATTATTATTGTATAAGCGAGAGATATTTAAGATAATCCCTTTCACCAAAATTATGTGAGAGGATTTTTGAATGAATTATTTTATATTAATCGATAACTTTAATCAAAATATAATTATATTTTTAATATATAATATCTTAAATTAATTGGGTCACATGATTCCGTCAATAACTTGGTGGTGTGTGAAACTGGCGAAAGATGTGGATAACCAATTTTTTCTTTGGTGGGAAGCAATGAACATGGCGTTTCCATCGAGATGGGTAACTTGTGATGAGTTGTGTTACAAGGTACAGAGGGATTATTAACATGTCGGAGAAGTCATGGAAAATGTTAGCACGCGTTTCCATCGGTTGAGAAGGTGATGCCAGAAATAGCGTGATTAGCTGAACACCAAGGGGCTTCGTGATGACACCATCTTCTGAGAGACACTTGCATTACACACACACTACCTAAGATTCACAAGTGTCCGATGGAGGAAAATGGTGCATGTATCTTTTTATGTCATCATCCAGTTTACAAACAAGATCTCTGATATCTGGTTTAAGGATAGCTGTTGAATCTCAGATTTTAATGATGAAATCAATTAGTAAATTTTTTGATCTAATCTATATGTTGAGATAAGTGTGTAGGATTAACTATAATAGCAATAAGGCATAAAGCAGATGATGGGCTAGAGTTGAAGACTCGAACGATATACTGAGAGCTCGCCGAGAGTTCATCGTGAGATCATCGAAAGCACGACTCACCGAAAGCTCGTCGAAAGATCGCTAGAAGCATGTCGAAAGACTACTCGAGAGTTAGTCAGGAGTTCGCCGGAAGCTCGCCGGAAGACTCGTCGGAAGATCATTGAGTGAAAAATCGATGTACCAGACCATGCTTGCCTTAATCGTAGTTAGAACAATAATTAGAGTTGATTTGGGAGGTAATCTCATCATCTTTGTTAGGGGCCAACTAGGCTTGGAATTGGGCTAGTTTGGGCCGGAATCAAGGCCCAACCAGGATGCTGAATTCCTGGCCAGTAGTGGCACTACCAGGGCCGACGGTGGCATCGCCTAGAAAGCAGCACCCCAGGTGGTCTGGGCGGTGGTACCGCTAGCAGTTATTACTGCTAGCAGTGGTACCGCCCTTGTCAGGCGGTGGTACCGTCAGAGCTTATTCTCCGAGCTCTGTTAGGTGGTGGTACTACTCAGACTGAGCAGTAGTATCACCCAATGTCAGATATTAAGTGGTAGTACCACCTAGTAATGACGATGGTATTGCTAGTATCTCAAAAATCCGAGATAAGATATTTTTTAGCTCCATTATTGAAAGCTATTGGGGCCTATAAATACCCCACCCTTTTCAGCATGAAAAGGTACCAAAGTGTGATTATAATCTTGAGTTATTAGGGTGTAAAAGTGTTGTAAATAAGTACTAGAGTTCTCTTCCCTTTCTAAGTTTTTGAGATCATTCAAGAAAGGTGTGAGACTTGTAAGGGTTGTCTCCTAAACCCGACAAAAGGAGAAAGAGCTATAAAAAGTGATTGGTCTTCACCTATTGAAGGAAGGCCTTTAGTGGACGCTGGTGACCTTGACGGAGGAGGAATCCGAAAGTGGATGTAGGTCACATTGACCAAATCACTCTAAATTCTAGTTTGCATTTCATTTTAAGCAATTTACTTTAACTGCAAATCATTTCATAGCAAATTGCTTCTCCTCCTCATCTTGCTTTCACTGCGCTTATGCTCTCTTACGTTTCAAGTTGCTTTCTTTCTGAATTGATTTTCATCGAACGTACGAAATCTGTTACAAAATCTAAGAATTTTCTACTACACTAATTCACCCCATCCCTCCCCCCCTCTTAGTGACGTGCTTGATCCTAATAATTGGTACCAGAGCTCGGTTCACTCTCGTTTAGTTTAAAACCCAAGAGAGATGGCATTTGCCGGCAACCAAGAGAGTCATTCAATTACACGTCTGTCCATGTTCAATGGGACAGATTACACATATTGGAAGACCAAAATAAAGTTTTTCCTAATTTCAATGGATTTTGAGCTATAGAACATTGTCGAAAATGATTTTCAAATGTCTTTTCTTCCAATGAATGATTGGAATGAGTTGGAGAAGAGGGCTTTCACTTTAAATGCCAAGGCTATGAATGTCTTATTTTGTGCATTAGATAAAAACGAGTTTAATCGAGTGTCGGTTTGTGAAACAACTTTTGATATTTGGCACATACTCGAAGTGACTCATGAAGGCACTAGTAAAGTGAAGGAGTCAAAAATTAATCTTTTAGTGCACACTTATGAGTTGTTTCGGATAAAACCGAGTGAGACCATTGGAGACATGTACACCTGATTTACAGATGTCGTTAATGGTCTAAAAGGACTTGGTAAAACTTTCTCGAATTTTGAACTTGTTAATAAAATTTTAAGATCCCTTCCAAAGAGTTAGGACCCTAAAGTAACAATCATTCAAGAGGCTAAAGATCTAAATAATTTTCCTCTCGAAAAACTAATTGGGTCACTAATGACCTATGAAATGACTTGTAAAGCTCATGAAAAGCTTGAGGACACCCTTCCAAAGAATAGGAAGGATATGGCACTAAGAGCCCAAGAAGATCACTTAGAAAGAAAACTCTAGTATTGAGGACATTGATGAAGATTTGGCACTCTTAACAAGAAAATTTAAAAAATTTATAAAAAGAAATAAATTTAAAAATGACACTAATAATAAATTTGAACCCAAGAAAGATAAAGTAATATGCTACGAATGCAAAAAATCGGGACATTACAAGAGTGAATGTCCCCTAGCCAAGAAGAGGCAATCAAAGAAGAATACTCTTAAAGCAACATGGGATGACTCAAGTGCATCTGAAGAAGAGGAGCCTACCATCACCAAGCAAGTTGCTCACTATGTACTAATGGCCATTGGAGATGAGGTAACAATTTCATTTGATGTAAATTTATTCTCTAATGAACTATTAAATGCTTTTCATGATTTATTTGATGAATGCAAATCAATTAGTAAAAAATATAAATTGTTAAAAAAGGAGCATGTTTTTCTTGTTAGTGATTTCGATAAATTAAAGGTTGAGCATAATAGTAATTTAACTCCTTGTATGAAATGTGATGAGCTAGAAATACTTAAAAGGAAAACTTGCTACTCAAAGAAACCTTAGAAAAATTTGAGGTTGGTAGCAAGTATTTAAACATGATCCTTGCCAATAAGGGTCATGTTCATAGGAGAAGTGGAATCGGATTTGTGAGTATCTCTCATTAAAATCCAACCACCTTTGTTAAAGGCTCAACCTTGCATGTTTCACCTCACACCAAATGCAATTTTTGTTGCAAACTCGGACATATTGCAAATGTCCACTTAAAAGATGTAGTCCACATAGATTGATTTGGGTTCCTAAAAGAATCTCGAATGACTCAATGCAACATGATAAGATATGTAGATCGATTTTTTAGGCACCCAAGGTCAAATAGGTACTTAAAAATCATCCTTTTTTATAAAAAAAATATACCATCACAAGCTAGGAATAAGAGATGGTACCTTAATAGTGGATGCTCAAGGCATATGACTGGAGATCCATCTCAATTCTCTAAGCTCACTAGCCTAGACGAAGGATATGTCATCTTCGGAGATAACAACAAGGTTAAATCATTAGCAAAGGAACCATAGGTAATAAATCCAACCTTTTTATTGAAGATGTGTTGTTGGTTGATGACTTAAAGTATAACCTCTTGAGTATTAGTCAATTGTGTGATAAAAGATATATTGTTAAATTTGAATCTAATGCTTGCATTATTGAAAAATCATACAAAAACATATCTATGATTGCACTAAAATAAAATAACATATACACTATTGGCATTAATGATCTTTGCAATGAATTATGTTTTTCGGTCTTGAATGATGATGCTTGACTTTGGCATAGGAGATTAGGTCATTCTAGCATGAAACTAATCTCTCAAATATCATCCAAAGAACTTGTGAAAGGAATTCCTCACATTAAGTTTATTAAAGACAATGTGTGTGTGATACATGTCAACTAGGAAAACAAATAAAAGGTAGTTTCAAACCAAAGAATCAAATAAGCACCTCTAGACCATTGCAATTGATCCATATGAACTTGTTTGTACTAATTGCTATATCAAGCCTAGGAGGTAGCAAGTATGCCTTTGTTTGTACTAATTGCTTTAGGTATTTCTCTAAGTTTTGTAAACTTGTTCAAAATGAAAAAGGTTTTATGATTTCATCAATTTGAAGTGATCATGGTAGTGAGTTTTAAAACCGTGATTTCTAAGAATTTTGTGAATCTAATAGATACAACCACAACTTCTCTACTTCAAGAAATCCTCAACAAAATAGAGCAATAGAAAGAAAGAATAGAAACTTATAATAAATGGCTAGAACCATGTTAAACAAACATAGCCTACCCAAATATTTTTGGGCCGAAGCCATAAATATAGCATACTATGTTATAAATAGAGTTCTAGTAAGACCATTACTTTCCAAAACTCCTTATGAGTCGTAGAATAACAAAAACCCCAAAGTTTCATACTTTAAAGTTTTTGGGTGTAAATGTTTTATTTTGAATGAAAAAAATACCTTAGAAAAGTTTGATGCAAAATTCAATGAGGGAATTTTTCTTAGTTATTCTTCTATTTCAAAGGCTTTTCGAATCTTCAATAAAAAAACTTTAGTTATAGAATAATCTATTCATGTTATTTTCAATAAAATCTCCAAAGTTAAGAAAAATAATTTTGATGATGATCTTAAATTTGATACATTGAATTTAAATGAATCCCTTTCTCCATCTAGCAACTTGGATGCATCTACTTCCTAACCTTCTTTGCCGAAGGAATGGAAGTATGTCGATGCTCATCCTAAGGAGCTAATTATAGGAAACACATCGAAAGGGGTTCAAACTCATTCGTCTCTTAAGAATTTTTGTGTCAACGCTGCTTTTCTCTCACAAATTGAACCTAAATGTATTGACAAAGCCATGAAAGATGATTCATGGGTCATCACAATACAAGAAGAATTGAATCAATTTGAGAGAAATGAAGTATGGAAGCTTGTTCCAATGCTAAATGACCATTTATCTATTGGCACTAAATGAGTCTTCAGAAACAAACAAGATTAATATAGTATCATAGTTAAAAATAAGGCTATATTAGTGGCCAAAGGTTTCAACCAAAAAGAAGATATCGATCACGAAGAAACCTTCGCTCCTGTGGCACAATTAGAAGTCATAAGGATACTCCTTACTTATGCTAGTAGTAATAATTTTAAGTTATTTCAAATGGATGTTAAAAGTGCTTTTCTTAATGGCTTTATCTCCGAAGAAGTTTATGTTGAACAACCTGCTAGATTTGAGAATGATAATTTTCCTAATCATGTGTTTGAGTTGACTAAAGCTCTCTATGGATTGAAATAAGCCCCATGGGCTTGGTTTGATAGACTTAGCTCATTTCTAATTCATAATAATTTCTCTAAAGGCAAGGTCGATACTACATTGTTTATTAAGAATTTTAAAAATAATTTTTTTATTATTCAAATTTATGTTGATGACATTATTTTTAGTTCTACAAATGAACCCTTATGTGAATCATTTGCCAAAAACATGAGTCTAGAATTTGAAATGAGCCTAATGGGGGAACTTACATTCTTTTTAGGCTTACAAATTAAACAACTTAGTAATGATATTTTTCTTAATCAAACAAAATATGCTTTAGACTTGCTAAAAAGATTTAACATGGATAGTTCAAAGGTTATCAACACTCCTATGAGTACCTCTACTAAGTTAGATATTGACGAAAGTGTAGAAAGCTTTGATCAAAAAGCTTATAGGGGTATGATAGGTAGTTTGCTTTACCTCACCGCAACTAGACTGGACATTATGTTTAGCATAGGATTTTGTGCAAGATTTCAATCTAACCCTAAGCAATCTCATTTAAAAGCTATTAAAAGGATATTTAGATACCTAAAAGGAACTCCAAAACTAGGATTATGGTATCCTAAATCTAAGAACTTTGAATTGCTTGGTTATGCTGATGCGGATTTTGCTGGATGTAGTTTAGATATAAAAAGCACATCCAGAATATGTCAATTTTTAGGACACGCACTTGTTTCTTAGTCATCCAAGAAACAAAACTCGGTTGTATTATCTACAACCGAAGCTGAGTACATAGCTGCAGGTGCATGTTGTGCTCAAGTTATATGGATAAAAAACACTTTAAAGGATTATGGTATTGACATAAAAAACATACCTATAAAGTGTGATAACACTAGTGCAATATGCTTAGCTAAAAATCCTATTCAACACTTTGTAACTAAACACATTGATATTAGGCATCACTTTATACGAGATCTTATTAATAATCATGATGTAATATTAGAGTTTATTTATGCAAAACATCAATTATCGATATCTTTACAAAACCCTTAAATGAAGAATAATTTGACTTTATTAGAAAGGAATTAGGGATGTTAAACTGTCTAAATTCATGAATTTTTTAAATTTTTATTTTTGGACTTTCTTAATCACTCACCTGAATCATGATCTTATAGTATGCGTAATGAGCCATATGCATTTTTCCATATGAGTTGTTACAATGCTTGCGTACAAATTTTATATGGTGAATCATGAAATTACAATATGCATTTTTTTTATGAGTTATATATAATATTTAAGTATGGTATGTATTTTATATAATGAATCATGACGAACAATCTTTAATACGAATCTTCTCCTCTTATGATGCGAATTTTATATGATGAAGTAAATAAGGTTGTGTGCTTTACAATAATAAAAATCTTGCAAAATTAGAATCACCTGTGATAGCACCACACACCAATGTGAGCAGTGCACATTGCCCGTAAGCGGTGGCACCGTCCAGCAGGCAGTAACACCGCTACTTGTCTCGGGTGGCAGGCGGTAGCACCGCCCAACTAGCGGTGCCACCGCCCGTAACCTCTGCCCTATGAAATGGCACTTAGGGCCGGTGGTAGAACCAACCCCAAGCCCACCTACACTCCTTCCTCACACCTCTAAACACCTCTCCACCCCTCATTTTTCTTGATCCTCGTCTAGAAACTCAAGGAAACCCTCATCTTCTTCAAATTCAAGAATCAATCTCAACCTTTCAAGAAGATTACTGCAAGGGTAATTCTCAAATCTCTTCGCTCAATTTATTAATAGATCTTGTCTCTTATGTGTAGTTCTCTCATCATTTATGTGTTTAGTCTCATAGTTTCTAGAAGATCCTCTAGGGACAAAGGGGAGAGAAGATTAGATGAAAATTATAACTCCCTACTTTTCGATTCTAATCAACATACCCTAAAATTTTCATCAATAGAGTTTAGACATGTTCATAAGGGTAAATATATTGATTTAGATGAATAATTGATTTGGAACCTATTTAATGGTTTGCTAATCTAGACATTCTCCCAATTCTTCAAATGAGTGAACCTATTTACCCTAGACATGAGAAGGATCGCGATGCCTTAGGAACAATTTTTGGCAATCCTAATTTAAATGTAGATGAAGAAGAAAGGGTAACTACCTATCTATTAGGACATATATACCCATTACGGATAGATCAATTTGCAACATCATAGGAATTCCGGTAAAAGAAAGAGGATGTTATTTTAGAGGACAATGGGATGATGAAATAGTTAGGACTACTTACGTTGATGCCTTAGGAATAATTTTTGGCAATCCTAACTTAACGATTCTTCCAAAAAGCTGTGAACATTTACTACCTTTAAGCACCAAAATATTTCATCACATCCTGAAAAGTATCATTCTTCAAAGTAATATCATCATGATAAAGTAAGCCAAATGGAACTAGGTGCCATGTATTAGATTATGAAGGGACATAACAATTATTTTGGTTACCTAATCCAACAAAACATGATTGAAATATCAAAAAAGGACATGATGCTTAATCACAAGACTACTTCATGCCTATGATATTGTCATTCCACTCGACAAAGAAGTTATAAAATTAGATAGATTTAGTATCATAAATAAAAATCTACTTTGACGAATGAGATGTACATTCAGAAATGATATATGGACTAGACTGCCTAGAAGGACTGATCCCCTCCAACCTAAGTCAGAACCTGAAACACCAATTTTTAAGGGTAATCTATTTCCTCCAACTGGTCCCTTTGAAGAATCACCTCCAGTAGAGCAAGCACATCCTTCATCTATCGTCGATATAGGGACTCGGATGGATCGATTTGAACAATGACAAGATCGACTTAAATAACGCCAAGATCAAATTTTGACTGAGCTGCAACAGATTCATCAACAATTCAATGCTCTGTTTAGACATTTTGACTGGCCACCACCTAAATAATTAATTATGACTTTTTACTGATGACAAAGGGGAAGAAATAGATGAAATCCCCTTCTTTTGTTCTGCTTACTTTGATGTTGTAATCATATGTTGTTTACCTTGATATTGTAAACTCAAAATGTTACTTACTTTAATGATTATAATTTTGTGCTTTGATTTCCATATTATCTCTTCAAATGATTAGTATGATATCATGCTTACCTTGATGCTAAAAATTTCTATCAATATCATGCTTACCTTGATGCTAAAAATTTCTATCAATATCATGTTTACTTTGATGCTGAAAATTTATGTGATTTTGACTCGAAAATGGATGTCATGTCTTGACATCATTTCTATCAACGAACACATGGTAAATCATGATGTGCATGATGATAATTATCAATTTGATGCTTGAATTCAAGAGTATATTTTTTTAATTATGGCATATAGATAGGGGGAGTTAAGATTAACTCTATCACCAATTGGTTATCATCATAAAAAAGGGGGAGATTATTGAATCTTGGATTTTGATGATAAAATCAATTGGTAAATTATTTGATCTAATCCATGTGTTGAGATAAGTGTGCAGGATTAACTATGATAGCAGTAAGGCATAAAGCAGATGATGGGTTAGAATTGAAGACTCGGATGATATACCGAGAGCTCGCCGAGAGTTCATCGTGAGATCACCGGAAGCACGACTTGCCGAAAGCTCGTCGGAAGATTGCCGGAAGCATGCCGAAGACTAGCCGAGAGTTGGTTGGGAGTTCACTAGAAGCTCGTCGGAGGACTCGCCAAAAAGTTCTCCGGAAAATCGCTGAGTGAAAAATCGATGTACCAGACCATGCTTGCCTTAATCATAGTTAGAATAATAATTAGAGTTAATTTAGGAGGTAATCCTATCATCTCTGTTAGGAGCCAACTGGGCTCGGAATTGGGTTGGTTTGGGCCGGAGTCAAGGCCTAACTAGGATGCTGAATTCCTGCCCGACGGTGGCACCGCTTGGAAAGCAGCACCCTAGGTGGTCTGGGTGGTGGTACCGCTACAGCTAAGTCGCTGAGCTATGTCAAGCGATGGTATCGCCCAATGTCAGATGTCAGGCGGTAGTACCGCCCAATAATGACAATGGTACTGCCAGTACCCTAGAAATCCAGGATAAAACACTTTTTGGCTCCATTTTTGAAAGTCATTGGGGCCTATAAATACCTCACCCTTTTAAAAGATATCGAAGTATAATTATAATCTTGAGTTATTATGGTGTAAAAGTATTGTAAACAAGTGCTAGAGTCCTCCTCCTTCCTTTCTAAGTTTTTGAGATCATTCAAGAGAGGTGTGAGACTTGTAAGGGTTGTCTCCTAAACCCGACAAAAGGAGAAAGAGCTGTAATAGATGATTGGTCTTCACCTATTGAAGGAAGGCCTTTAGTGGATGCCAATGACCTCGACGGAGGAGGAATCCGAAAATAGATGTAGGTCACATTGACCAAACCACTCTAAATTCTGGTTTATATTTCGTTTTGAGTAATTTACTTTAACCGTAAATTATTTCATAGCAAACTACTTCTCCTCCTTATCTTGCTTTCACTGTGCTTACGCTCTCTTACGTTTCAAGTTACTTTCTTTCTGAGAATTTTTCGTTGCACTAATTCACCCCCTTTTAGTGACGCTCTTGATCCTAACATATAATATCTTAAATTAATTGGGTCATATGATTCCGTCAATAACTTGGTGGTGTGTGAAATTGGCAAAAGAGGTGGATAACTAATTTTTTCTTTGGTGGGAAGCAATGAACATGGCGTTTCTATCGAGATGGGTAACTTGTGATGAGTTGTGTTACAAGGTAGAGAGCGATTATTAACATGTCGGAGAAGTCATGGAAAATGTTGCAATCGTTTCCATCGGTTGAGAAGGTGATGCCAGAAAGAGCGTACTTAGCTGAACACCAAGGGGCTTCGTGATGACACCATCTTCTGAGAGACACTTGCATTACACACACACTACCTAAGATTCACGAGTGTCCGATGGGGGAAGATGTTGCATGTATCTTTTATGTCATCATCCAGTTTACAAACAAGATCTCTGATCTCTGGTTTGAAGGATGGCAACAACATCATTTACCTGGAGACCAAGTGTAACTCAATTAAGTGTTAAATACATGAACGATATAAGACATCAAAACACAATATTCAACTAGTCGTCTAGGCATTATACAAGGGACTTGAACTTTAGGATCTTCAAAGAGAAAAGAGACGGCCTCCGGTGAGGCTGCCTTACTCGCAAGGTCATCTGGTTCTCCATCTTTCTGCTATTGCTGCTTCCCTTTCTCTTATTCTGTATAGCATCGGAAGGGAATTAAATGACCTTTAAGTGATTCAGATGTGTGGTGAGAGTACGGAGGAAATAGTAAATATGATATTTACTATTATAACTTCTCTGCACACTCAATAACATAAATCTCTTTATATTTATAAGGATTAAAAGACATATTTTAAATGTCATATACCTATTTAAATATCCATTCATCTTTTCACAATGAATCTATTTAGTGCAACCTTTTATTTTTATGCACCTTTTAATGTTAGATATAAGATAATATATTATATTTATTTTCTAAAATCCCTATTAAAATTAATTTTCTTGTCAAGAACTCTCACTTGCATAGTGCTATGCTATATTAAGTTAATAACATCAGGTTGTACTTAGAGCTCAACCATTCAAACTTGTGTGTTTTGGTGGAAGATTGTTATCTATGATTTTTTTCATTCTAACCTTGTTATGCATTTACCAATACATCACTCTCTATGAGGTTTATGTGACGATTGCTCATTGTTCATTTGATTTCAACTCTACTTAAACTTAATTATTGGATAATTCAATCATCCTCTAAGATTGCATATTCTCTTTCATTAGAGTTTGTCCATTGCTTTGAGTAGAAAATGGTATACTATAAATGCTGCCTACTGCCATTACACACTTTTCACTTTTAGCTAACTCAAAATATTGTGTAAAGATAAGAAGCCCTCCGAATATTGTCTCTACATTCTCTACCATCTCGATTGTTATTCTCAACCAGTGCCCTCTCCATCGTACGAGGAAAAATTAGTGGCTATTTAAAAGTCCTAAAATTGCAGTACAATGGAGCTCTCATATGCATGCAACTTGACTATTTGTAGCTTTACATCGATATCCTTTCCTTCAAGATTAGCATACCCACTTCGGTGGTATGTTATTGTTGAGCAGCTAAGTCCCTTTAGTTTAATTCTCTTCTGCATCCCTTTAACCAATTGTCTTGACATCTCGATATTCTCTAAATAAATTTAGTTTAGACAATGGAAAGACAGTTTATATTTCTCATTTATTAGTGCTTAGCTAAGTCCCTTCTGTTTCATCATTACTCTCTTGTCCTTTTGATCAATTGCTTTGACATCTTATATTCTCTAAGTATATTTTATTGATCATTAAAAAAATAATCTGTAACTCTCATGACATTCGTTATTATGTTATAGGACACTCACATGAAGTCTATTATTTGCTTAGCAAATAAAATTTTCAATTAGATATTCTTATTTTTATAATTTTCTTTCAGAACTTAAAGTTGAAAATCACTTATGATTTAACATGAACCTAATTAAAATTTGATAAAAATAAGAGAAAAATGATTAGAGGTGAGGGGGAGTATAATGGCGGATCTTCGTAATATCATAAATTTTTTATGCACTCAATGCTATAAATCAATTTTTATTTATAAGAAATGGAGGACATATTATAAGGGCCATGTACTTATTCAAAAGTTGATGCACCATTGCCATCATGACCCTATTCATTTTCATTTTTATGCACCTAAAATAATTTTTTGGATATAAATTAAGTTTATTTTATAGTAAAAGTTGCTTTCATGGATTTTAGGTAGTTGTTTTTCTCTCCTTGTCCACACGAAAAATAGATTACCATATCACAAGAAAATTTTACTTTCAGAGATTTATTTTTATTTAATTTTTTTGAAGAAAATTAGAATTTAGAAATATATCCAATATAGTAGATCTAATTTAAACAACAATAACATAAATAATAATAATAATAATAATAAGACAGTGTATATAATTTATTCTAATCACATTTATGGAAATCAGTCATAATAAATTGGATAAGATTTATGGCTGCATGGATTAATCCATATACACGTGAAAAGCACGTGACAAACACGTGGTAAATTATATATAAATTTGACCCAGGTCACGCTTACAGCTTCTTCGATCGACCCCATTCGGTTTCATTGCATCTCTCTCTCTCTCTCTCTCTCTCTCTCTCTCTTTTCATTGCTTCTCTCTTGCCGCCTCCACGCAGCCGTCGCGATCTGCCCTTCTTTGGCCGCCTTGCGCGCCGCTTAGCGTATCGACGGCCGGGCACCGGATACCTCATCCCGCTTTCTGTTCCCCACTAAACCCTCCGACGACCGATCTTGGATCGGCCGAATCTTTCTTTGGTTTCTTTCTCGGAGGTACTATCGTCTTCTTGTAATTTTGTTTGTGCCTGGTTTGATCGATGATTTTGGTCTTATTCTGGTCGTGTTCTCGTGTTTTTTTGTCGTAGAACCGTTTGATCGGATTACTACGTTGGTGGGTTGGAGGGATACAGGATCAAGACTGAAAAAGGAAAGCCATGGCCGATTGGGGTTAGTCGTCGTCTAAATAATTGATAGGAATTGTTTATTGTTAACTGATTATTATGATTGTTATGTTTTTTATTATTTATGTGAAATGTTCAACGTTTATTAATGTCTTTAGAATTTAGTTGTAGTTTTTCTGTTCCTAAGTGTTTGCACTAGAAATTCGTAATTTTGGTTTCTTTGCTGTAGGTTTAGTAATGAGCAATAACATGACCGTTACTATTACTATTTGTTGGCATGTCTTTGCGTAGCTATCTTAAATTACATAAATGATTAGGTGTGATTTAACTATTGTTAACTGCCACCCTCGTCTTTCTACTATGGATATTTCTAATTGATTGTTAAAAAACTTTCTTTATGTTCCTGAAAATGACTGAAGGCACTTGGCATATATGCGTTCTGTGTATTCATTTTGTCAGTTTCATGAGAATAATTTACCAACATGTCATACATGTATTTCTCCACCAAGGCATCCAGAACCTAAACTATACCCTCCAGCCCAGGACTTAGTGAGTCAATGATTCAGATGACATTCATTGCCTCCAACTTCCAAGTGGACAATGAAGGGTTTTATGGGTTTTAAATGATTTTTTGGAATTAAATTATAATTTTCTATTTCTCTGACTTCGAGACACATTTTCATGCTCAATTTCTTATATATTCAAGGAGTATTTATTTTTCTTTTTGAGTTTATTGGGTGCCTAAGATCTCTAATATGTTCATGATATATGTTAGACTAGTTGTTTGCCTATCAGGAACTATATTTTGTGATTTCTTGAGGTTTAATTTAGTAGGATTTTTATGGGGTTCTGTGATTTAATTTTTATCCCACAACTCGTATTAAGGCCTTGAGGTCATACTTGAGTCCTTTCTATTTTTTTTTAATATTACAACTTGATATATTTTTCTCCCTTTACTCTCTTGGGGTCCCCTTTTGCCTCTTTGAATTGAACAAAATCCACTAGAAAAGTTTATATTAGATGAACTGGTCTTAGAGTGAGGTAATTAATAATGACTTCCACATCAAAACACATCAATCACATCTTTATCAAGAGGCTCAGCAACAGAAGTGCTGTGATGGAATCTACTTATGAAAACTAGTGCAGAATTCTCTGAATGATGTTAAAGGCATGAAGATGATGCAACACCAGAGGATGTCATGGCTTCTCCCACATTTTTAATGTTTTTTCCTGTATTTGTCTCCCTTTTAAAGTCAACTTTGGATGATTAAGTGAACCTTAGACCAATCAAGTGAAGTATCAATAGTATCTTGAAATTTTTATCTTTCTGTAAATTGACACTGAAGCCACAAGGCAATAGCTGGTTGTCTCTAATTAGCTTCCAGTAGATGTTGTTTAATTGCTGAAAATTACTTAGTAGGATGCTCTCCTAAGCGCTCGTGTGATATGAGGTGAGGGCTGAGCACCTTGCGCAACTTTCGAGCGATGTTCTTCATTGAAGTGCTGCCTGGGCACCTCGGGCAAGTACTTAAGTGAATTGTGACCTGAGCTGTTGCCTGATTTGATTGAACAGTCAAGTTGGTTCAATCTAACCAACTAAACCCTTACACTAAACCATTCGCACCTGCTCGTTCGCTCCTAGTGAAACCCTAAACCCCACGTCGTTGCCTGATCCACCATTGGTCCGTCATCGAGTGTGCCTTAGCTCCCTCTGCCACTGAAGCCATCGTCTGAATCTCCCTCCGTTGTCGTTGCCTTCGTCGGAAGCTTCCTCCACCACCACCCTCTCCTTCCCCACCTTCCTCCATAGGCCGGTTACTCTTCTTCTCGCCTCTTTAAAGTTGTTTAGTGCTAATTACTCTTCAGAACTGTGCTCAGTCCCTCTTTAAACTTTAAAGCTATTTAGCATTGGTTAATCCCTGTTTGAAACTGTTTTAACACTATTTAGCATCAGTTAATCCCCTCTTTGTAATTGTTTAGCATTGGTTACTATTAAAATATATATTTTTATATTTTAATATTATGGAGCATATTGCTTCACTCGGGTGAGTGCCTAGGTGAGCACCTAGTGCCTCAGGCGTTTTGGAACCTTGGTGCATTTTGTCACCTAATGTTTTTAAAAACACTAGTGCTTAGTAAGATTAACTACTTGAAAACCTACAACCCCTTAAATTTTAGTGCAATTGGAGCTTAATTTGACCATGAGATTCCATGTCAAGAGCAGCAGAAAAGTGTTATTTTGTAACAAATTCCTAAAGATTGTGAAAAGCTTATACAGGTTGATTCTCTGGGGTCAAATATACATAAGCTATTTAGCTTCCTACCACCTTAAAAGCACATCAAGATGATCTTCAACAACTTGAGGGCCTTGTTATCTGTCATTTCTACTCTACCTCAGTGTATGAACATGAAAAGAAAAGTGACAATGTTGAGAAAGTGATCTTGTAATATGATGTTGGCCCTTTATTTTAGGGATAACGTGAATTTAAGGAACAGACTGGTCGTCCCTAAATCATCCTCTGCAGGGCTAGGACAAAGAGAAGCAATGGTCTAGATGACATCCATTATCTAACTTAAAGGAGTTCAAAAAGGCTAATCTTGGGTGAAATTCCATTGGCTATTTTAGGTTAGATGGCTTTTCTTAGTTTGTTAGGTTAGGCAAATCATTTACTATATTATTATGAGAGCTTTAGAGTTCTCTTTCGTTGGATTTTATGGAGGATGAAATTAGCTTTTATCCCACAACTCCTATTTATAGATATTTGGTTTGTGATCATGCTTGAAACTTTCTTGTTTTTTTTATACAATGATAAGGTTTAGTCTAGAGAGGCTCTTTTTCATCTTCGATTGGGAGAAAACACAAGAGAAAAATCATATTCTATCATTCTCCCGTGTATTTGCATAAACATAAGACAAAAAGTAATTTCCTTTTGTATTACTACTAAAATATTCATACTGACATCTAAGTAAGAAATTAAAATATTTGATAGATTTATATAGTATGTTCAGAAATACTATCTATCAGGATGGTTAAAGACACAAATAACATCTGATCTGCTGTGCAGTTGTCTAACACCTCATAGATTGAAATAATGCTTTATAGGATGATCATAGGTTTAGTTATGATTTGTGAATAAAATTGTTGGAAGGATAAGAAGCATGCCTATAGAGTTAATGTAGCAGATAGGAGGATGTTGTTGTTGCAAGAAATAATGTGATAGGAAACAATTAATATGTTTGAGGTAAATCGAATTGGATTAAAGATGAGAGCAAACTTTTGAAGATGAGAATTGTTTCTTGGAAAGATCGAGACAAGTCGTTCTTGTTAATCATTGCTGTTAGGAGAGAACAACCAAAGTTCTTTTTTTTTTCAATGAGTAATGTTGACACAAATGTATATAAGGTCAGTGCAAACTTGCTTAATGGTAAGGCATATTTTATGTTGCTGGCCCTAAATTTAGGCAAACTTTAGATTGCAGCGGCATCACAATCTTAACTCCCAAGTATCCAACTTCCAGTCACTTAATTGAGAAGTGTAGTACACTTATTAACATTTCTATATAAGAAACTTGGAACAATTTTTTGGGGAAAAATGTATCTTTTTGTATGTCTCTTTTTGTGTGATAAATCTGCATAAAATTCCATAACACGCCTAGAAGCATTACTTTTGAGTACATAGTTTTCTTGTTTAGTAAAATATTTTGATTCCTTTTTATAGTTCTGTCCCTTCTTTCATTTGCTTGCTAATTTGGTCATGTATATTTCTTTCTTCATTTTTTTCTCTCAGAAGAAGAAGATTTTGAACCTGCACCTCCAGGTCTAATTAGTAATCAGCCAAAAGGACAGTGGGATGATGAGGATGTGGAAGATGAAAATGTCAAAGAATCCTGGGAAGATGAAGAAGTTCCTGTGCAGGTAAATTTAATATTTCAGTTTATAAATATATTGTACTTGGTATTTGGTAACCGTGTTCTTTAAGATTATATATTTTTACAGGCATAATGAATGTAGACATTTAGGCAACTCTCTTGCTGATGACATAATGGGAAAATTATTATGGATTAATTCTTTGCTAAATTTCAACAAAAGTTGAGCTGGTTCCACATCTATATATAAGTACATTCATTCATCAGCATGTAGATAAGTCAATATAACTGGATGTACTGACACTTCATTTCATGAAAAATTATGTCAAAAGTTCTTTGGTATTTCCCCAAGGTCTTTTGTTAGTTCTACAGTTTGTCACAGAAAGTATATCTCCTGTTGGGTCTTCTTGTTCCAGAGTTCTGCTGTATCTCATGGTCGTTATTGTGATGGTTAGTTAATTTGCCATAGATGGACTCTAAAGTAGTCATGTTGCCCTCTGTATAGAAGGCCTGTAAAAGAGTAAGCAACCCAATATTTTGCAATCTCCATCTGTAATTCAATTGCAGAGCATTTTGTTCCAACTATTCATTAATTGGTTTACTAGCATATGACCCAGAGCATTGATTGCTTTCCTGAAATAGTTAAACTTGTTAGTTTAACTATCGCTTGCAGTGCATGACCGGATCACCTCCTTGGCTAACTCTATGATAGGTGATCGTCATGAGTTATTAAATATTGTGTTTATTCTAGTGCTGTCATTTGGAAATGGAACATAGAACAGAACATTGTATGTTTGTATGAGATGTTTGTTTAATTTACAAATGGGCTGATGATAGAATTATCATCCTAGATTTTTCTGGATTCTTATTGGATGGCTATTCCATACACATGGGAAAAGTCTTGGAATTCTAGACAGCCAAATTGATGTGAACTCTATATCAATTGATTCAGTAGAGAATATTTAGAATAGCCATTAGCTCTATGGATTGGATAAACAATAACACAGCCATAATGTCCCAACAAGAGGATTGGATAAACAATTACATTTTTTTCAAATTTGATAGTTTAACTCTAACCTTTAACTGGATTGGATAAACAATAACACAGCCATAATGTCCCAACAAGAGGATTGGATAAACAATTACATTTTTTTCAAATTTGATAGTTTAACTCTAACCTTTAGCTACATATATTGGTTTTCCATTGTAATTGTACTTTGAACTTTCAAAAATATCTAGAACATTCCAGTTAGTATTTAGTACGATCAAGAACTAATATTAAAAATGTCCCACGATTGTCAGCATTGAGGATTTAGCTTCTTCATGCTAATATTCTTGCTTCAACTTGCGACTCTACTGGAACTGCAACGTCTTTTTCTAGGAACTGCATGGGGATGTCAGTGAAGGCCACATCACTATCTTCTGAGTAGCTGAGCATCTCCTGTGACACTATAATATGGTTATGCTATTCAACTACTTGAGAGTGCAAAGGTGGATATGCTGGAGCTACGTTCACATAATGTTTGATGCATTCAAGCGGCATACATCTGGGATACCGGACCGCACCCTCATCATCAGAATGCACTCTCTTGGGTCTCCTTTTAGGGTCCCTGTGAATTGCAGTTCTTGGCCTTCTTTGTGTGCAAAAGGGTTCCACTGACAGATTCTTTCTTTGTTAATTTCTTTAAACTTTTCACTTATATAGAACAGATCTTGGAAACTGTTATCTAAAAGTCAAAAGATGTGGTTTTTTTTGGTGGAATGGTTGAGCAAGAGCACCAATATTTATTTGTTTTATTAATGACATATAGGTCATGAATTTGTTAATGCAGGCACCGAAGCTAGAGACTAAAGCAGCAAAGCCAGGCCACAAAGGTGCTGGAGAGAGAGAGAAACTACCTGAAGCGAAGAGAAGTGAAATAGCTAATGAAGTTCTAGCTGATCCTATTGCTGAGAAACTTCGCCAACAAAGGTTGAAACTATGTTATACTTCTCATATGATGTTTTTTGGCAAGATTGGCAGTGGGTATAAAGACATAAGAGTTGTGATTGGGGGAGGAAAAATAAAAAGGCCACAAACTACTAGTTGTGCGACCAACAATGTTTTATGAATTTGAGTGTTGGATAGCTAAGAAATAACATGTACAAAAAATTTATATTGCCAAGATAAGAATATTGAGATGGATTTGTGGAGTTATGAGAAAAGATAGAAAAAAATATTTTTATTCGTGAATAATTAGTTATCGCTTCGATAGAGGATAAAATGAGAAAAAATCATTTAGGATGATATAGTCATATGCTTAGGAGACCTCCGGATGTAATAGTCAAAAGAGGTAAAATAATTAATGTCAGTGGTACGAGAAGAGATAGAGGAAGACCTAAAAAGATTTTAATAGAAACTATAAATAAAGATTTAAGTATTCTGAACTTAATTAAACATATGATTTTTTACAGATTTCAATGACAGTAAAAGATCTATATAATCTACCATAAATAATTGGGACTTTATGACTTTGTTGTTATTGTTGTTGACCACAAGCTACTAGTTACCTTATCTGTTTTGGAACCATGTGTTTACTTGGGCTAACATGTGACTTCTTAGCAGACTTGTTGAAGAAGCTGATTACAAGTCAACTGCTGAGTTGTTTGCCAAGAAAGGCGTTGAGAAAACTCTGGATAGCTTTATTCCAAAATCAGAGAGTGATTTTCTAGAGTATGCTTTGCTCCTCTCTCACAAAATTTGCCCTTACGAGGTTTGCAGTCTACTGTAAAAATTTATTGGAGCTTATATTGAAACTTTCTTTTCTGGCACTGATCTGCTATATTTTGTTATTTAGAAAAGCTTTCATTACATTGGCCTTCTAAAAGATGTTGTAAGGCTCTCTATGACTTCACTAAAAGCAGCAGATGCGAAAGAAGTAGCTTCTTCAGTTACGGCAATTGCCAATGAGAAACTTAAGGCAGAAAAGGAAGCTAACGCAGGCAAGAAGAAACAAGGTGAGTATTAGAAACTTTGAATATTGTAGTGTTGCTAACCGGCTAGGATAGTGAGGGTACATTTTTGGTTCTCAAACTGGTGCAATTTAACAGGCACAAAGAAAAAGCAGCTTCACGTAGATAAAGCGGAGGACGACTATGGCACAGCAGGTCGCTATGATGACATGGATGATTATGACTTCATGTGAATAATTAAATTGGTTCTTATTGTGTATGATTATTGAGAGATTTTAAAGAGTGGACGAGATGTATAAGAACCAGCAGTGGCTTTGAAAAAAAGTAGAACCAACAGTGGCAATTTCCAGAGCTTTCTCCAAGGCATTTAACGTTACGGTCGAGTCCATTGCATATTTTGCTTGAGTGGCTTCATTTTCTTTTATTTTATGATGTTTTTGTATCCGTTACATCGGTACTTTTTCTTGGTCTGATGTCAGAACAAGTTTTGTAATCTGCGTGAAAAACTGTAGCAGTTTTGGTTAAGAAAAAAGCGTTTCATTTGTTCGATGACTATGCAAGGCACGGTAGATTTTTTGTTGTCTTCTTCTTTTTGGCATCACGTTGATGATTAAGACGTGTCATCTGATGTACTTCTGACGGAACGGTACTTACCCTCTGTTCCTCTGGTACCTTTGGAAGGGCTAACAATGATGAGCCTTTTATCTAGGTAACGATGTTTAGATTTCCTTCTAAATTTCTTCGCAAGTTCTTGGAGAAAATATTTCATCACATGGAAACACAAGTAATTTAAAACTTGAAGCTTAATTCATACTAAAATGTAATTTATCCCAAAAAAATCTCAATAATGAGATTGTATTAGATGCACTTTCATATTTATTTTTTATTAGTGGTTATTCTTTTGTTTAAAATCCTCAAAATATTTTTCAATTGGATTGATCCTTTTTTTTGTTGAATTGGTCGGTTTGATTCAAACCCGATCAATCCAAGGGCTTGTTCGATTTGGTTTTAGTTTAAGTCAAATTGATTCGTGTCGGGTCCATCGAAATGGATCGGATTGAATTTTAGGTTGAATTAGGTTTGAATCAAAAGTTAAAGGGGAGTTATACTGAACAAGTGTAACTGTAGTGTAGGTGAAGATGACCAACTCTCCTCTCCTTCCTTGTGGTTCTCTTCAAAGACGAACAACGATTGTATCCTCCCTACTCCGATGATTGTGATTGTATCTAAGAAGATAGAGGTTCCGACGGATATCTTATGTCCGAACTTCTACTCATCATAACGCCTACCATATGTGTGTGACCCTCTAGGCACAATATCGAACTGGCCGTGAGTCATACCTGTCAGAACTCCTTCTGACTTATCAACTACGAACGTACAAGTCCACTACGCCGTAGTCCCCATACAATACAGGGGAATTTAATCCATTGGACCTATCTATCCTTAGTTACCATATACCTATAGTCCCTCGTTCATCTAATATCCCAGAGATCGTATATTGGGCATGATGCTATCAGACTCATACGATTTCTAATCGAGTCGTGCTCTAATCAGATTCTCCTAGAGAACTCTTTTTCTCTCAATCCGAATGACCCTAGCTAAGGATTTGTCTAAGCAAGAATACATGGGATATTCTTCTTATAACACTGAGAATGAATGATCCTCTATCGACACTCAATAGTCATTGTAAGGTTGACTACCACTCCCAATGATCAGTTGTGCTAGATTTGGAACCTCCAGACCTATAAGTCCGGTATCAAAGAGTGAAGAACTCATATAGGACATCCTTGGTGTCTCAAGTCTAAGGACTAGATATATCATTATGACTACAAAATCACTGTATGACAATAAGGCATCATCAACCATCTAATATTCCGTAAGCGGATCAATCAATAAACTCATTCTCCAATGAACACCTGTATTTATATCCCTAGTGTCCCCACATGAGCAGCTATGATACTAGCTGCATCCATCATATGGATAGGTATATAGCACACTAGTCTGTCCGGTTATCTCGATGTCCCTCTCGAGTAACTTATGACCGGGATTATTTAGGATCTGTGTTTAAAGGCAAATCGGTCTCATTATCGTAATCTCATCACGATCTGATTCTCATTGCACAGGTCTATGGATATCACAATATATTCAAGTAACAAGTAATATAAAGTGATAAAATACCAAAATATAATAAGCAAAATAGAAAGCGTGTCAAGTCACACGTGCCATCACTCATATGATTAGCTTGTAGGGCATCTATGAATAGCAAAACCACCCTTTTACAGCTCTCTTTTCCTTTTCACGAGTTTAGGAGACAATCCTTACAAGCCTCATACCTCTCTTGAATAATCATAATACTAAAAAGGGAGGAGGACTCTTTGCACTTTTACAATATTTTCACACCCCAAGTTTTTAATATTTTGTTCATACTTTAGTGCCCTTTTATGCAAAAAGGGTGGGGTATTTATAGGCCCCAATGACTTCAGAATTGGAGCCAAAAAGTATCACAAGCCCGGATTTCGGGGTACAGGCGGTACCACTGCTTGATACTCTTACACTGGATGGTACCACCGCCTAGTCTAGTGGTACCACCGCTTGATAGAGCTCTCGGAGACTAAGATCTGGCGGCACCACCGCTTGACAAGTGGTACCACTATTGACAGTTAATAACTACCGATGGTATCACCGCTTGACAGTTAATAAATATCGACGATACCACTGCCCAGTCTAGTCGGTACCATCGCCTAGAGCACCTAGGAGATTGAGTCCCAAGTGGTACCACCGTCGGCTGTGACTTTAGGTGCTGAATGAGCTGTTCAACTAGCCTAATTTAGCCCTGTTAAGGACCTAGTTGGCCCCTAACTGAGTTAGTGGGATTACCTCCCAATCCTAACTCAACTTAAGGTCTAACTACGATAATTAAGACATTTAAACAAGTAATCTCTATCCGGTATATCGATTGTTCTCTAAGTGATCTTTCAGTGAATTTCTCGGCGAACTTCTGACTAACTTCCAACGAACTCTCAACGAATTCTCAGTGAACTCCTAACGAACTCTCAACGAACTTCCGATGAACTCTCGGTGAACTTTTGGCAAACTTCCGGCACATCGTCCGAATCTTCGATGTATCATCCGATCTTTGACTCCGGCCCAACATCTACTTTATGCCTTACTGCTATCATAGTTAATCATACATACTTATCTCAACATATAGATTAGATCAAATAATTTACCAATTGATTTCATCATCAAAATATGAGATTCAACAATCTCTCCCTTTTTTATGATGACAATCAACTGATGATTGAGTTAACTTAACTCTCTCTATCTATATGTCATACTTAAGAAAGGACACTCTTGAATTCAAGCATCAAACTGATAAGCTATATTCAGTTAACTTATCAACATGCATATCATTATAATTGTCATGATTTACCAATTCAAAATATGATACCACGTATTTATAAAAATGATATCAAGGCTTGACATCCACTTTCAAGTCAAATGATGATAGACAATCATCGTTTTCAAGTATGATACAAATTTCAAATATGAAATTTAGCAAGATGACAATTCTTGATAAAAGATAACAATTCATCATTCTGAGGTATGATATCGATTGTAAATAGCAAGCTAAGCTCATGATACCTTATTATAGACAATTATCATTCATGAAACATTTCAAGTATATACAATGCATATGAAATATATTTTGATATGTTTCAAGTATTTGCGATGTGTTGCGATGAATTGATGATTTCAATTATATTTCAAGCATTCGTAAAACATTCAAGCATTTACGACAAGATACATTTTATACATTTATCTCAAACATTCATAATGCTAATTTGTCATCAATTTACCATATTTTTCCCCCTTTGTCATTAACAAAAAGGAGAACCATTTAATAATGTAAGTGTGGTAAAGGAAGAGCCATTCAACAATGCAACAAAATTAAGCAAGTTTCATACCAATTTATCCAAGCTGTAATGAAAGGTAAGCAAAAACTTTGCATGATAACCTTTTTGGATAAGCTAATATTTTTACTCAAGGGCTTTTTGGTTCTTTTTTAGATGTGCAAGTTTCTTTCTTCCTTTGTCATAAAAATTAGAAGAAGAGGAAGAAAGGTAAGGAAAAAATCTATTAAGAACCAACTTTATGAAATAATTTGAAGCAAGTCAAATTCAAAACAATAAATGAGTTTCATTACTTTAATTTTAACAAAGAGAAGGGATTCATGAAAAGGATCAAGATATCAATATGAAATCAAATCGTCAGTCTTGCAAGTAATCATCACACACTAAAAATTCATAAAATTCTTCTAATAAAATGAAGGGAGCATCATATGAAAAAGAAATCCATGAATAAAACTTAATAAATCAAATCTGTTTCTCATTAAAAAATCACAAGAGTAACATCCGTGAGAGATGCATTTGTCAATGAATTCCATGAGTGAAGAGACTAAGTATATCAAACATCATTAAGTGATGGAGCAAGGGTATAAAGCAAATTTGATACCAAGTTAAGAGGAAAACAAAATAAATTCATGAAACCTCCATTCATGAGATGAATTAAGAGGAAGATAGTTCAGAAAAGAAATACAACAAACTCATGCCTTCGGACAATTTAACATCCCTAACTCTCTTCTAATAAAATCAAATTGTTCTTCATTTAAAGGTTTTGTAAAGATATTGGCTAATTGATGTTTCATATTAATAAACTCTAAAGATATGTCATGATTATTAACATGATCTCTTATGAAATGATGCCTAACGTCAAAATGTTTAGTTCTAGAGTATTGAATAGGATTTTTTTCTTAAACATATTGCACTCGTGTTATCACATTTTATGGGAATATTCTTAAGGTGAATCTTATAATCTTCTAATGTATTTTTTATCCATATAACTTGTGCACAACATATACTAACCGCTATGTATTCGGCTTCGGTCGTAAGTAGTGCAACCGAGTTTTGTTTCTTGTAAGACTAAGAGACAAGTGCATGACCTAAGAATTGATATGTTCCCGATGTGCTTTTTCTATCTATTCTACATCCAGCAAAATTCGCATTAACATAAGTAACTAATTCAAAGTTTTTAGATTTTAGATACCATAATCCTAAATTAGTGGTTCCTTAAGATATCTAAGAATTCTTTTAACTGCTTTAAGATGAGATAGCTTAGGATTAGATTGAAATCTAATACAAAGTCCTACGCTAAGCATGATGTATGGTCTAGTTGCGGTGATGTATAGTAAACTACCTATCATACCCCTATAAGCTTCTTGATCAAAGCTTTCTTCACTTTCGTTAATGTCTAATTTAGTGGAGGAACTCATAGGAGTATTGATAGCCTTTGAACTATTTTAGCAAGTCTAATGCATATTTTGTTTGACTAAGAAAAATATCATCACTAAGTTGTTTGATTTGTAAGCCTTAAAAGAAAGTTAGTTCACCAATTTAACTCATTTCAAACCCTTGGCTTATACTCTTGGCAAACAATTCACATAAGGATTTATTTGTAGAACCAAAAATAATATCATCAACATAAATTTGAACAACAAAAAAATTATTTTTAAAATTTTTAATAAACAATGTAGTATCGACCTTGCTTTTAGAGAAATTATTTTGGATAAGAAATGAGCTAAGTCTCTCATACTAAGCCCTTGGGGCTTGTTTTAATCCATAGAGAGCTTTAGCCAATTTAAACGCATGATTCAGAAAATTATCATTATCAAATCTGGGAGGTTGTTCAACATAAACTTCTTCGGAAATAAAGCCATTAAGAAAATCACTTTTAACGTCCATTTGAAATAACTTAAAATTATTACTACTAGCATAGATAAGGAGCATCCTTATAGCTTCTAATCGTGCCACAAGAGCGAAGGTTTCGTCATAATTGATACCTTCTTTTTGGTTGAAACCCTTGACCAATAATCTAGCCTTGTTTCTAACCACAATACCATATTCATCTTGCTTGTTTCTAAAAATCTAGTTAGTACCAATAACTAAATGGTAATTTAGCCTCGGAACAAGCTTCCACACATCGTTTCTCTCAAATTGGTTCAACTCTTCTTGCATTGCGATAACCCATGAATCATCTTTCAAGGCCTCGTCAATGTATTTAGGTTCAATTTGAGAAAGAAAAGCAACGTTGGCACAAAAATTTTTAAGAGAAGAATGAGTTTGAACCCATTTTGATGTATCTCCTATGATTAGCTCCTTAGGATGAGCACCTACATACTTCCATTCTTTGGGTAAGGATGTTTTAGAAGAAGATTTATCCAAGTTGCTAGTTGGAGGAGAGTGTTCATTTAAATTCAAAGCATCAAAATTAAGATCATCATCCAACTCATTTTTCTTAAATTAAGAAACTTCATTAAAGACAACATGAATAGACACTTCTAAACCAAAGTTCTTTTGTTAAAGACCAAAAGGCTTTAGAAATAGAAAAATAGCCAAGAAAAATCCCTTTATCAGATTTTGCATCAAACTTTCCTAAGGCATCTTTTTCATTCAAGATAAAACATTTACAACTGAAATCTTTAAAATATGAAACATTAGTTTTTTTTTTATTCAATAATTCATAAGGAGTTTTGGAAAGTAATGATCTTATTAGAACCCTATTCATGACATAGCATGTTATATTAACGGCTTCGACCCAAAAATATTTGGGTAAGCTATATTCGTTCAATATGGTTCTTGTCATTTCTTGTAAATTTCTATTTTTTCTTTCTACTACTCCATTTTGTTGAGGATTTCTTGGGGTAGAGAAATTATAGTTGTATCCATTAAATTCACAAAAAATTTAGAAATCACGATTTTAAAATTTGCTACCGTGATTACTCCGAATTGATAAAATCATAAAGCCTTTTTTCATTTTGAACAGGTTTACAAAACTTAAAAAAAATCTAAAGCAATCACTTTTGTGTGCCAAGAAGTATGTCTAAGTGTCCCTGTTAGGATCAAGAGCGGCACTAAGAGGGGGGGGGTGAATTAGTGCAGCGGAAAAATTACGTTGATTCGAGAAACTTCGTACGATAAAAACCGATTTCGACTCAAATCATTTGTTTCACTTTGAAAAGTAGAGAAGAAAAGGTTGGGTAGTTTGTAATGTAATAAAGTTGAATTTAGTAAAGAGAATTTGCAATAAGGAAAGAACACACCATAATTTATAGTGGTTTGGTCATTGTGACCTACATCCACTTCTGATTCCTCCTCCGTCGAGGTCACCGACTTCCACTAATGGTCCTCCTTCAATAGGTGAAGACCAACTACCTTTTTATAGCACTTTTTTCTTTTCACGAGTTTAGGAGATAGCCCTTACAAGCCTCACACTTCTTTTGAATAATCTCAACTCTTAGAAAGGGAGGAGGAGGACTTTTGCACTTTTGCAATGTTTTAACACCCCAAGAATTCAAGATTATGTTAACACTTTCATGCCCTTTCATACAGAAAAGGGTGAGGTATTTATAGGCTCCAATGGCTTCAGAATTGGAGCTAAAAAGTGTCACATCCCCGGATTTCGGGATATTAGCGGTACCACTTCCATTATTGGGCGGTACCACCGCCTAGTCTGGCGGCACCATGTTAGGACTCTAACTTGGAGAGTCCTAATTGAGAGGCACATTCATGTAAAACTATTAGGACTCTAGCTAGGAGAGTCCTAATTGAGAGGGACATTCTGTTAGGACTCTAGCTAGGAGAGTCCTAATTGAGAGGGGCATTCATGTAGGAGGTGTTTTCTTAGAGAAGAATTAGGAGTTGTAAGGGAATAGGAGTCTTGACTAGGAGTCCTATTATGAGTTGGTTAGAAGTAAGAGTCTTAAGTAGGAGTCCTATTAGGAGTTAGGGTTTAGAAGCCCTATAAATAGCCATGTATTCCTTCTCTTTTCTTAAGCAATAGATGAATCTTTTCTGCAGCCTTTGAGCAGCAACTTGGAGGGAGGAACCCCTATAGAGTTCCAAGGAGGCCGATCCCCTAAAGAGATCAACCCCAAGTTTAGAATCTACAAGGGTTTTTGCTAGTCATAAGTGCCCAGCAAGCTAATCACGTGAGTGATGGCACGTGTGACTTGATACAGAATCTTTTTGCTTATTATATTTTGGCGTATATCACTTTATAACTATTGCATAAATGCATATATATTGTGATGTCCTTGGATTTGTGCAATGGGAATCGGATCGTGATGAGATCACGATAATGAGATCGATTCACCTTTAAACACATATCCTAAATAATCCCGGTCATAGGTTACTCGAGAGGGACATCGTGATAACCGGATAGACTGGTGTGCTGTATACCCGTCCATATGATGGATGCAGCTGGTCTCATAGCTGCTCGTGTAGGGACACTAGGGATACAGTACAGGTGCTCATTGGAGAATGAGTTCACTGATTGATCCGCTTACGGAATGCTGGATGGTTGATGATGCCTTATTGTCAGACAACGATTCCGTAGTCCTAGTGGTGTATCTGGTTCTTAGACTTAAGACACCAAGGATGTCCTGTATGAGTGCTCCACTCTTTGATACCAGACTTATAGGTTTGGCTGTTCCCAGATCTAGTACAGCTGGTCATTGGGAGTGGTAGTCGACCTTACGAGGGCTATTGAGTGTCGATAGAGGATCATCCACTCTCGGTATCATGAGAGGAATATCCCATGTGTTCTTGCTCAGACAAATCCCTGGCCAGGGTCATTCGGGTTGAGAGAGAAAGAGTTCTCCGGGAGAATCCGATTAGAGCGAGACTCGAGTAGAAACCGTATGGGTCTGACAGCACCATGCTCGATATACGGTCTCTGGGATATTAGATGGATGAGGGACTATAGGTACATGGTAACTGAGGACAGACAGGTCCAATGGATTGGATTCCCCTGTATCGTCTGGGGACTACGGCGTAGTGGCCTAGTACTTCCGTAGTCGATGAGTCGAGTGAATTATTACAGAGATAATAATTCACTTAGTTAGAAGGAGTTCTGACAGGTATGACTCACGGCCAGCTCGATATTGGGCCTAGAGGGTCACACACATATGGTAGGCATTGCGATGAGTAGAGGTTCGGATATGAGATATCCGACGGAGCCCTTGTCTTATTGGATGCAGATCCAATACCCACTAGGGAAAGGACCCATTAGGGTTTTGACACGGGATCTCTATAAATAGGAGGGATTCACAGCCTCATAGGCTAGAGTCTTTGCTTGCCCTTCCTATTCTCCTCTCCCTCTCCACCTCAGAGTAGGCCTGGAGTTTTGAGGAGCGTCGTCGCAACCCTGCTGTGTGGATCACCGCTAGAGAGGAGGACGCTTGACCTCCTTCACCCTCTCCTAAGGATCTGCAAGGAAACAGGGATATACGATCTCCCTAGGTAACACAATCTCTATACGCAGTTTTTGTGTTTTTGCGGATTTTGCGCACCAATCTTCGCACGACGATGAACATCTTTTTGGGAATCGGGGATTTTTGTTTTCTTGTTCTTCCGCTGCGCATATGATGTCGCCCCCCCTATGATTTCCCAACAGTGGTATCAGAGCCAGGTTGTTCGTGCGAATGATTGATTTTTGAACTGCGTGTGTTGTGTTTAGGAAGAATATTGACGTCAAAATCGTTGACGCAAAAGCAAGGAAGGGCAGCAACAGTTGCTGCCCTCGATCTGCATGCCTGCAGCCAGCCGCAGCCGCAGCCAGGCAGCACAGCGCCGGCGCATGCGCAAGCGCTGTGCCTGCAGCAGCCGGCCGGCGGTCTGCTTGCAGCAGGCTTGCGGCCGGCGGGGCTGGCAGCTCGCTCGGTAGAAGCGCCTGCGGCCACTGAGCCCGCGGGCAGAGGCGCCGCGGGGCAGCAGCGCGGGCTGAGGCACCGCAGGGCAGCGGCGCCTGTGGCCGCTGCTCCCACGGGCAAAAACCCCGCAGGGGTGGCCGCCAGCGAGGCAGCACCACCTGCGGGCGCTGACTCGCGGGCAGAACCGCCCGCGGAGGCGGCGACGCCCGAAGAGGGCGCCCACCCGCAGCGGCATCGCCGCCAGCGGGCGTGCCGCCTGCAGGCGAGGGCAGTGCCCTCGCCCCGCCGCACAGGCCGCCGCCGGCAGGGTGGCGGCGGCGGCAGCAGCGAAAAGGGGAAAGGGTATTAGGGTTTTCTGCGCAAAAGACAGTTTTGCCCCTCGAAATTTGAGAAATTCCAGTTTCTGTCTTTTGTCCAAATTATGAAAATACCCTTAGGAATTGAGAAATTCCCTATATATCCCTGATTTCAGAAAATATTAATTAATTAAAAGGTTTAGTTGATTATTATTTTTATTATTATCTAGTAGTCCTACATGATGATGATTATTTATACATGTGATGTATGATGAGTGGACGGATGATCATGGACCGTGTGATGTGTGTACTTGTGATTATTATTATTGAGGTCTGCGAACCTCCATTATATTTCTCGTTTATTGTCGGGCCTGCGTGCCTATGATTAAGTTGTAATCACATGAGGAGGCGCAGCGGGAGCGTGGAAGCCATAGCGGGACCCACGAGACGGACGATCGTGATGCATGGAGATGCATCAAGATGTCGACGGAACCGATGAGGACGAGATGGACGATCACAAGGCATGGAGATGCACCGTTGCACACATAGATCTTGATGTGAGTGATTAGGCCTACTGGCTCGGGCCTAATCATATTAGGTTGTGGTCCATGATCATCTGGTGTGATTGCTTATACACATACTAGATATGTATATATATTTGCATGCGATGTAGATATATATTAAATATGTATATGTGTGACATGTCATATTAGGAGACCAAATCATAGAAACATCTCTCGATAATATTAAGTCGGTAAACGTGAGGCAATTAGATTGACCCATGTGGCCTTCCATCGTTATGAGTAGGAACCGAATCCCGGTGTAGGTTGAGTTGGTCGAGTCCCTCGAGACTCACCTATATCGCGATTCGCTATCTTGCTTACGACATAGAGATGTCACCGGTGACCTGAGGGCATGATATGCTTGGTCGAGTCCCTCGAGGGTATATCATCAAATCAGACTCATCTTGTAACGAAGGTGTTGACTTAACCGAGCATCATGGTTGGTCGAGTCCCTCGAGGCCATGGTGATTCGGAGGCCGAACAGGACGGGAATCACAAGGAGTTGTGATCGGCAAGAGTTGTCTACCTTTTAGGCTTAGTGTGATTGGTCGAGTCCCTCGAGGTTACACTAAGACGCTGATTGGATCCTGATCCCCACTAGAAGTCTGCCGGAGACTTCCGTTTCACGTGCTGAGGGTGTCGCGTGACTCGTTAGTAAAATAGTGGGAGCATATTAAGATAGAAGTCCATATCTTGATAGTTTATTTCTTGCAAAATCTGCATGTTATTCATTTTTGCTACATCTTTATTTTCAGAAAATGTCGCTTTCAAATCCCTTACGTGATATACTTGATGTCAACCGCCTCACTGGTCCAAATTATACGGATTGGCTCCGTAACTTGAGAATTGTTCTCACAGCGGAGAAAATCGTGTATGTCCTTGATACAGTGATGCCTACGCCCGAAGAAGGGGCAAGCGAGGATGAGATCGCTCGCTACGTGAAGTACATTGATGACTCCACTCTTGCTCAGTGCTATATGTTGGGCTCTATGACTCCAGAGTTACAGAGACAACATGAAAAGATGGATGCCAGATCCATTCTCCTACATATCCGTAAATTGTTTGAGGAACAGGGAAGGACTCAACGATATGAGATATCCAAGAGCCTTTTCCGCGCTAGGATGACTGAGGGGACACCGGTTCAGAACCATGTCCTAAAGATGATTGAGTGGATAGAGAAACTCACAGGTCTAGGAATGGTCCTAGAGGATAACTTGTGTGTGGACATTGTGCTTCAGTCCCTACCAGATTCCTTTTCACAGTTCATAATGAACTTTAATATGAACAAGCTTGAGGTGACTCTCCCAGAGCTCCTCAATATGTTGAGGGAGGCAGAGAGTACTATTAAGAAAGAGAAGCCAGTTCTCTACACTGGTGAGACCAGAAAGAAAAGGAAAGCAGAAAGGTCCCTTAAGAAGGGAAAGGGCAAGGGCAAACAAGGTAAAGCAAAGGTTGCTAAGAAAGACCCAACAAAGGACAAAGGCCAGTGCTTCCACTGTGGTAAAGATGGGCACTGGAAGAGAAACTGCAAAGAGTACCTTGCAGAAAGGGCGAAACAAAAGCTTGATGAAGCTTCAGGTACATTCATGATCAGTCTCCATTTGTTAGACTCTTATGATAACACATGGGTATTAGATACCGGTAGTGCTTATCATATATGCAATTCGTTGCAGGTTCTGGCAAGGCCTAGGAGACTAGAGAGAGGCGAGATGGACCTCAAGATGGGTAATGGAGCAAAAGTTGCTGTATTAGCTGTTGGCGAGGTCGCCCTACATCTGCCTAGTGGAGCTTTTATTGCATTAGATGCATGTTATTTTGTTCCTTCTATTATCAAAAACATTATCTCCATTTCATGTTTAACAGTTAGTGGATATAAATTTGTTTTTGAGAACAATGGTTGTTCGATATTATTAGATGATAAGATCATCACGAAAGGAACATTGCATAATGGTTTATTTATGTTAGACACCACTCCACATATCATGAATATAAATGTGTCCAAAAGGAAACGAGATGAGTTGAACAGTGCATACCTGTGGCATTGTAGGCTAGGTCACATCCATGAAAGAAGGATTCAAAAGTTGCTAAATGATGGATATCTAGATCCATTCGACTATGTGTCTTATGCAACTTGTGAGCCTTGCATTCGTGGAAAACTGACCAACTCTCCATTTAGTGGAACTGGAGAGAGAGCCACTGAGTTGTTGGAACTCATATATAGTGATGTATGTAGACCCATGTCAACTCATGCCATTGGAGGTTACTCCTACTTCATTACATTTACTGATGATTTCTCAAGGTATGGATATGTGTACTTAATGAAGTACAAGTCCGAGGCCTTTGAGAAATTCAGAGAGTATAAGAATGAGGTGGAGAACCAGACTGGAAAGAGTATCAAAACTCTTCGATCAGATCGAGGAGGTGAGTACTTAAGTACAGAGTTTACTCACTTCCTCAAGGACCATGGGATATTATCCCAATGGACACCTCCTTATACACCTCAGCTCAATGGTGTCTCTGAAAGGAGAAATCGTACATTATTAGATATGGTATGGTCCATGATGAGTTTCGCTGACCTACCCATCTTATTCTAGGGATATGACCTAGAAACCGCAGCTTACCTTCTGAACAGAGTTCTAACTAAGTCGGTAGTGTCTACACCATATGAGATATGGAAAGGGAAGAAGCCTGATCTTAAGGTTGTTAAGATTTGAGGCTGCCCTACCCACATTAAAAGACACAACCCCGATAAGTTAGAATCAAGGACAGAGCGATGCAAATTTGTGGGATACCCCAAGGAAACTTGTGGGTATTATTTCTATTATCTCGAGGACCAAAAGGTCTTTGTAGCTAAGAGAGCAGTGTTCCTTGAGAAGGAACACATTCTTGGCGGAGACAGTGGGAGAATGATAGAGTTGAGCGAGGTTGGAGAACCAAGCTCAAGCACCACTCTACAGCCCGAGTCTGTTCAGGTATCTAATACACAAGTTTCAACTTTACGCAGGTCTGATAGAGTATCCCATCCTCCTGAGAGATATGTGGGACATATTAGAGCAGAGGATGTAGAGGATATTGATCCTCAGACCTACGAGGAGGCTATTATGAGTATAGACTCCGGGAAGTGGAAAGAAGCCATGAATTCTGAGATGGATTCTATGTACTCCAATAAGGTTTGGAACCTAGTTGATGCACCCGAAGGTATTGTACCTATCGGTTGCAAGTGGATCTTTAAGAAAAAGATCGGAGTAGATGGAAAGGTAGAGACCTATAAAGCAAGGCTAGTGGCTAAGGGGTATCGTCAAAGGCAAGGTGTTGACTACGATGAAACTTTCTCACCCGTAGCAATGCTAAAATCCATCAGAATTCTATTGGCTATTGCAGCACACTATGATTATGAGATCTGGCAGATGGATGTGAAAACCGCATTCCTCAACGGGAACCTGGAGGAGGAGGTGTATATGATGCAACCTGAGGGATTCGTGTCCAAGAACTGCCCAGATAAGGTGTGTAGGTTGCTTAGATCCATTTAAGGACTAAAGCAAGCTTCCCGAAGTTGGAACATAAGATTTGATGAGGCAATCAGATCTTATGACTTCGTTAAGAACGAAGATGAGCCTTGTGTATACAGAAAGGTAAGTGGGAGCGCTATCACCTTTTTGGTGTTATATGTGGATGACATCCTCATCATTGGGAATGACATAGGAATGCTATCCACAGTAAAGGCTTGGTTATCTAGACACTTCTCCATGAAGGACTTAGGGGAAGCATCTTATATCTTGGGGATTAGAATCTATAGAGATAGATCCAAGAGGATGCTTGGCTTGTCCCAGTCCAGGTACATAGAAACTATTGTCAAAAGGTTTGGCATGGAAAATTCCAAGAGAGGTCTCATACCGATGAGACATGGGATATCGCTTTCTACGAGTATGTCCCCAAAGACTCCAGAAGAAAGGGCAAACATGAATATGATACCTTATGCCTCAGTAATAGGGTCTATCATGTATGTCATGCTATGTACTAGGCCTGATATAGCGCATGCTCTGAGTGTCACGAGCAGGTATCAGGTGGATCCAGGCTTGGAGCACTGGAAAGCAGTAAAGTGTATCCTTAAGTACTTGAGAAGGACTAAGAATCTTTTACTAGTATATGGAGGTAATAACCTTAAGGTTGAAGGCTTCACTGACTCAAGTTTTCAGTCTGATGTCGATGATAGCAAGTCGAATTCAGGGTATGTATACACCTTGAATGGAGGAGCAGTGTGCTGGAAGAGTTCCAAACAAAATACCACTGTTGACTCGACCACAGAGGCGGAGTACATTGCTGCATTAGATGCAGCAAAGGAGGGAGTCTGGGTGAAGAAGTTCATCACAGATTTGGGAGTCGATACAGATAGCGACAAGTCGACTTCCTTATATTGCGACAACTATGGGGTGATTACTCAAATAAGGGAACTCGGGTCTCATTAGAAGTGTTCTGAGGAGGTTCCACCTTATCAGAGAGATCGTGACCCGAGGAGATGTAGCAGTGGAAAGAGTTCCATCCGAAGATAACATTGCAGATCCACTAACAAAGCCATTGTCTCAGATTGTCTTTGAGCGTCACAGGGGTCTGATGGGGATCAGACACATAGGTGATTGGCTTTAGGTCAAGTGGGAGATTGCTAGTCATAAGTGCCCAGCAAGCCAATCACGTGAGTGATGGCACGTGTGACTTGATACAGAATCTTTTTGCTTATTATATTTTGGCGTATATCACTTTATAACTATTGCATAAATGCATATATATTGTGATGTCCTTGGATTTGTGCAATGGGAATCGGATCGTGATGAGATCACGATAATGAGATCGATTCACCTTTAAACACATATCCTAAATAATCCCGGTCATAGGTTACTCGAGAGGGACATCATGATAACCGGATAGACTGGTGTGCTATATACCCGTCCATATGATGGATGCAGCTGGTCTCATAGCTGCTCGTGTAGGGACACTAGGGACACGAGGGATTCACTGGAGTTTTGAGGAGCGTCGTCGCAACCCTGCTGTGTGGATCACCGCTAGAGAGGAGGACGCTTGACCTCCTTCACCCTCTCCTAAGGATCTGCAAGGAAACAGGGATATACGATCTCCCTAGGTAACACAATCTCTATACGCAGTTTTTGTGTTTTTGCGGATTTTGCGCACCAATCTTCGCACGACGATGAACATCTTTTTGGGAATCGGGGATTTTTGTTTTCTTGTTCTTCCGCTGCGCATATGATGTCGCCCCCCCCTATGATTTCCCAACAGTTTTAACACCTGGTATTAGAGCAGCATTCTTGGCATCTCACTACCCTTCCACTGCCATCCATCAGCCCTCCACAACCACCCAAATCAATTCCCACAATTGCTTAAAAATCGTCGCCAAATTCCGCCATCATCTCCACCACCGTGGATCATTCTTTGATCTCCCCGTGAATTGCAACAGGTTCTGGTTTCCTACCTTACTGCTGCTGCAATTTAGTTATCCTTATTCGAAAATCAAAAAAAAAAAAACTATTCCTATATTGCTGCATAAACCTTTCGTCACAAAGTTTTCATCTCTACGACGAAAGATACATTGCAGAATTCCAGCCGCATAGTACCATCTGTTTGATCTTGCTACTATGCTTTTTCTATCCAAATTTCTATGAAATTTTTATAACATCTTTGACACTTCCTAACAGCAGATTTCCCTTTGGTTTTTTCAAAAAATTCTCAATATAAACCATTGATCTTTTACGTCCAATCTGCTATACCTAAAAATCTGTGCTGCAGAAAATTTCAGCCGCATATTGTTGCCTTAACCCATCTATTTGCAATCTTTTTTGAATGAAATTTCTTATACACTTCATAGATCATCTTGGCTTCCATCTAAGATTGATCTATTAAGAAATTTATCTCTAAAATCGATTTTATGTTGCTGCAAATTTTCATCGTAACCCGCTAAAATTTTTCGACGAGAATTCTGCAATCGCAACTTGCACCAATTTCCTTGCTGTTATACTGCTGAAATTTTCTTGATTAAATTAGATATCCTTGCTGTCATATAAACTGTGATTTTGCTATCAATTCCCTCCTCAATTCTCTTAAGTTTTTGGTGGAAATTACGTCGAGAAACCGTTGTTTCTTCGACGACAATTCTAATCTTACAAGACAGCACATACTTGCTGCAACTTTCACTGATTTCTATCAAACCTTTGCTGCCATCTACCATAGATCCAAAACTTTTATCCATAGCCCTAAAACTCCACCAAACCATACCCTCAAACTGCACCCAAAATAGCCACAAAACAATCCTAAACCGTAGCCTACATTCACCAATCCACCAACTCTTTCGACCATCACCTCTCTCAACCAATACATGCCTTTAACCCGACAACAAAAGAGAGATCTTAATATCATAGATTTGATGGCATATACTATGGCATCTGAGGAAGTGATCAATGTTAAATTTGAAGCCTTCGAGGTGCGAATGGAGGATAAGATTTGGACGCTCTTTACCAAACTCAGATTGGGCCGACCACTAAGCCCGAATAAATCATATCAAGGAGAGAGCTTTGCCCAATCGCAAAGCCCGAAGATATGACTTCCAAGAGAGGGGAAGCTCTATGACCAACCCCAACTATCCATGCATGAGAGTAGACTTCCCTAGATGGGAAGAAGGAGACCCAATTGGTTGGATCTCGCACGCGGAGCGATATTTTCAGTACCACAAAACCGCGGATGCATCTATGGTGAAAATTACAGCTATACATCTTGAAGGGGATGCTATACAGTGGTTTGACTGGTTTGAACATACTTATGGAGTCCTTTCATGGCAACAATTCAAAGAAGGACTGTTGATCCGCTTCAGACCAACCGATTACGAGAATATTGATGGACAACTAGCAAAGATCCGACAAACTTCCACCATTCAGGAGTACCAAACCAGGTTTGAAAGGTTATCTAATCAAACTTATGATTGGTCTCAAAAACAGCTATTGAGGACCTTTATTGAGGGCTTGAAGCCGGAGATCCGAGGAAAAGTTAAAGCGCGACAACCGTATACGCTTATGGCAGCCATCTCTTTCGCACGACATCAAGAGGAGCAATTGAACCATGAAGCTCGGAGGACTAGGGTCGCTCCTCAACCAGTAATATTGAAGCCCTCAGCCCCCCCTGCTATTGACCAAGTCCCTACACCAAAGAGGTTAACAAGAGAAGAGCTTCGGGAGCGATATGCGAAGGGGTTATGTTGGCATTATGACGAGTCGTGGAGCCGTGAGCATCGCTGTAGTAAAGGGAGACTTCTTATGATTGAACTAATAGAAGAAGAGGTCATTGAACATCCAGAAGATAGCCTTGAACATAAAAAAGAAGATGCAGAAGAAGAGTCACAACCGACTGAAGTTACGGTACATGCACTAGCCGGCTACTCAAAGCCGCAAACGATGAAAGTTAGAGGCCTTCTCAAACAACAATCGATCACTGTTCTCATCGACACGGGCAGTACTAATAACTTTTTAAACAGTAAGGTTGCTGTCCGGATGGCCATAGCTATCGAGAATTGTAGCAGGTTTGATATTAAGGTCACCGATGGATGGATTTTAAAGTATGATCGTAGGCGCCCGTAGGAGAAACTATTGCTGCAGGACCAAGAGATAATTGTAGATTTCTACCTTCTCCCTCTTGATGATCATGAGGCCATGCTCATAATTAAATGGTTGATGACATTAGGTGATATTTATTGAAATTTTATGCAACTAATTATGAAATTTTATAGTAAGGAGAAACATGTGATACTGAACGGGAAACGTGAGGGCGACATAACGACGATTTGCACACAACAAATGAAGAAGGTTTTGCATAAAGCATGCAGCGGCTTTTTGGTACAACTTGAGAAGCAAATTAAAGGAGAGCCAATAGAATTTGAAGTTCCAAACCTATTTCCTTTGCTTGCTGAATTTTCAGATATATTTGACGAGCTGCATAACCTACCTCTTACTCATCGGAATGATCATTGTATAATGATTCTTTCAGGCAAACCTCCAGCAAATACTCGGCCATATCAGTATCTACATCTCCAGAAGGATAAAATAGACAAGATTGTAAAAGAGATGCTCGAAACAAGAGTTATTCGGCCAAGTTGCAACCTCTACTCTTCACCGGTGCTACTTGTATGCAAGAAGGACGGAACATGGCGAATATGCATTATTATTGAGCTCTCAGTGGCATAACTATCAAGAACAAATACCTTATTCCAATAGCAGATGAATTGCTAGATGAAAGGGAGCACAAATCTTCGCAAAGCTAGACCTTCGATCCGGGTATTATCAAATACGAGTGTATGAAGAAGTCATACCGAAAACCGCCTTTCGAACACACAACGGCTACTGCGAATTTTTACTTTCTTCAACAAAAGATAAAATATCTTGGGCATATCATATCAGAGGAAGGTGTGATGGTGGACCCCTTCAAAATTGAAGCAATGCAAAACTGGCCTACCCCGAGGAACATAAAATTACTACATGGCTTTTTGGGTTTAACAGGCTACTACCGTAAGTTCGTGAAAAACTATGGAAAGATCAATGCACCACTTACTTCCTTACTGGAAAAAGATGTCTTCCAATGGTCGGACAGAGCCTCCACTGCCTTCGACAAACTTAAGGCAGCCATTACGACGACGCCGGCGCTAACACTACCAGATTTCAACCAACCCTTCGTTATTGAGGCCGACGCATCTGGAGTCAGAATTAGAGTCATTCTCAAGAAAGATGGTCGACCACTCGTATACGCTAGCAAGACATTATCTCCCTCCCATCAAAATAAGTTAACATATGATAAGGAGATGCTCGCCATTGTGCACGCAGCAACGAGGTGGAGACCCTACTTGATTGGTCGACGATTTCAAATTAAAACTGACCATAAAAGCCTCAAGTACTTTTTGGAGCGAAAGATATTATCCCCTGAGTAGCAAAAATGGGTAACAAAACTTCTTGGATTTGATTATAAAATAACTTACAAAAGGTGGAAAGAGAATGTTGTTGCAGATGCGCTTTCGCAGCTACCTGAGCAAGCTGAATTTTCGATCATTTTACTTCCAACCAACTACTTCCTTGAGGATATTAAGATGGAATGGTAGGAAGATTCGGAGATCAGTAAGATAAAAAAAAAATTAGAGGAAGCACCAAGCTCCGTGGCTCATTACAATCGGGACTCAAAAGAATTATGCTACAAGGGACGTATTGTGCTTGTGACAAATTCTACTTGCATCTTCAAGAGCAGATTTTGGACAAAGTTATTCCATATGCAGGGTACTAAATTGAAAAGGAGTACGACATATCACCCACAAACCAACAGCCAGACGAAAGTTTTAAATAGGTGCTTGGAGACAGCCCAAAGCCACCCACCAAATATGACTACCCAAAGAGAACTCCAAACCCAGGCAAGTGCCATTATTGATCGACGGATCGTGACTCGACGACGACAACCCACTAATGAAGTGCTAATACAATGGGCGAACCTACCAATAGAAGATGCCACTTGGGAGAACTATGACGACTTGAAGATCAAATTCCCAGAATTCACGAATCATCAGCCTCGAGGATAAGGCTGATTTGAAGAGGGCGGGTCTGTTAGGACTCTAGCTTGGAGAGTCCTAATTGAGAGGGACATTCATGTAAAACTGTTAGGACTCTAGCTAGGAGAGTCCTAATTGAGAGGGACATTCTGTTAGGACTCTAGCTAGGAGAGTCCTAATTGAGAGGGGCATTCATGTAGGAGGTATTTTCTTAGAGAAGAATTAGGAGTTGTAAGGGAATAGGAGTCTTGACTAGGAGTCCTATTAGGAGTTGGTTAGAAGTAAGAGTCTTAAGTAGGAGTCCTATTAGGAGTTAGGGTTTAGAAGCCCTATAAATAGCCATGTATTCCTTCTCTTTTCTTAAGCAATAGATGAATCTTTTCTGCAGCCTTTGAACAGCAACTTGGAGGGAGGAACCCCTATAGAGTTCCAAGGAGGCCGATCCCCTAAAGAGATTGTTAGGATCGAGAGCACTAAGAGGGGGGGGGGGGGGGGGGGGGTGAATTAGTGCAGCGGAAATTTTTCAGCGATTAAAACGAAAGCTGTGTTCGTTCGATAAAAAACGATTTATGTCTAAGTGCAGATTTAGAAAGTTCTGAACTTAGAAACTTGTTCGTAAGATCGCAGAAGGCAGTAAGCAGTTATGATTGAAATCAAAACGTAACCGTAAACTGAAATATGATGATCGTACGAGAAAAGCCGATTTACGTCTAAACACAGATTCGGAAAATTCTGAACTTAGAAACTTATTCGTCAGATTGCAGAAGGCAGTAAACAGTTATGATTGAAATCAAAACGTAAACATAAACTGAAATATGATGATTGTACGAGGAAAGCTGATTTACGTCTAAACGCAGTTTTACGTCTAAATGCAGATTTACGTCTAAACCTTGAAACTCGTTCGTAAAATCGCAGAGGGCAGTAAGCTATTGGGAAGTTTGCAGTGAAGGTAAAATACTCAAAGGAAATGCAAACCGAGATTTAGAGTGGTTCGGTCAATCTTGACCTACTCCACTTTTGGCTTCCTCCACCGACGAGGTCACCGACGTCAACTAGAGGCCTTCCTTCAATAGGCGAAGGCCAACCACCCTCTTACAGATTCACTCCTTTTGACGGGCTTAGGAGACAACCCTTACAGAAGTTTTCTCTCCTCTCTTTACAACTCAAACTTGAAGAATAGAAAGAGGAGAACTAGCAGTTTTGAGCTCTAAGAAACACAGAAAGACAGCAAGATTTTGAGTGTGTGTTCTGTGCATTCAGTGCTGAATGGGTGGGGTATTTATAGGCCCCAACCCAGTTCAAATTTGGAGCTCAAATCTGTCAATTCCCTGAATTCCGGGATCAGGCGGTTGCACCTCCTAACTGGGGTGATTGCACCGCCTGGCAGAGCTCGAAGATTGAGCCTCTAGGCGGTGCCACCTTTGTCAGGGGCGGTTGCACCTCTCTGCCAGAGCTCGAAGACCGAGCTCAGGCAATTGCACCGCCTGACTGGAGAGGTTGCACCGCCTGGCAGAGCTCGAAACTTGAGCTCTGGCGGTGCTACCTCTTGACAGAAGAGGTTGCACCGCCCAATCTCGCTCGGAGACTGAGCCCGGGGCGGTGCCACCTCTTGGCTGGAGCGGTTGCACCTCCTAGTCTCGCTGGGAGACATAGCCTGGGCGGTGCTACCTCCCTGCCTGGGTGGTTGCACCTCCCACAACAACCTGGGTCCGAATGGGTTGATCCATTCGGCCCAATATGAGTTCTTTAGGGGCCCAATTGCCCCAAGATTAAGCTAATGGTATCACCTCCCATTTCTAACTTAATCAATGTGCTAACTACGATTATTTCCTAAGACAAATTCTACAGCTTGCTCCGGTGCGTCAATCGCTTCTTCTGGCGAGTTTCCGGCGAACTTCCGTCGATCATCCAACGAACCCTCGGTGATACTCCTGCGGACTTCCGACAAACTCCTGGACTTGCGACGATCCACTTGGCAAGTTCTGATGAGCTCCTTTGGCAAGCTTCTGGACTTCTCGGATTTGTTCCCGCAGAACCTCCGACGACTGTCCGAACTTCCGTCGAGCTCTCGAACTCCCAACGTGATCATTGTCATGACTCCGACGCAACTCCTACTGCATGTCTTACTTTCATCGTAGTCAATCCTGCATACTTATCTCAACACATACATTAGATAACAAATGACAATTGACTTCATCGTCAAAATCCGAGATTCAACAATCTCCCCCTTTTTGATGATGACAATCAATTGATAATAGAGTTAACCTTAACTCCCCCTGTTTATATGCCATACTTCTTGAATTTAAAAACTTTATAAATTCAAGAGACATATTCCCATCATGATTCCTATCATGCTGTATTTCTTTGAAGATGATGTCAAGGCTTGACATACATTTTCAAATATAACAAGTTTGAATGATGGTAGTGTAGCAATTCATTATTTTGTAAGATATCGACATGTAAAGCTGTGAAGCAAGATTTTGATATCATTACATGATGTACACATTTCGAATATTTTAGCAAGTGTAGCATTGCATCACATGGTAAGATATCAGCTCGTACGATGCAAATTTTTGTTTGATATCTTGATACAGGGCATATAGCAATGATAGCAATCCTATATTTCTTGGTGATGCAAGTATAGCCTAATCATAGCATCAGTGATAGCAATCAGTCATAGCACCCATATCATCATTAGTGATAGCAAACATATCAGCATCAGTGATAGCAACCATATCATCATTAGTGATAGCAAACATATCAGCATCAGTGATAGCAACCATATCATCATTAGTGATAGCAAACATATCAGCATCAGTAAACATATCAATTCATATATTTCTCCCCCTTTGTCATCAACAAAAAGCATGGTAGATGTGATTCGAGGAGAACAATATAAGCAGGTTATCAAGCACATAAAAGGAAGGCATGACACATATAATACTTTGAATACCTCTTCTCCTTGTATGTTATAATTCTTTGTGTATAAAGGAGGAAACTCATTTTTCAAAAAAAATTTTCATAAGAGTGTACAGGAAAATCCGATTTTTAGCATTCAAATTGTTAAGCAAATCCGAAAATAACCTCTTTCATGCATTCGGATATGAGTAAACTATTGATTTTCAAAAATATTTTTATATTTGACACATAATTTCCAACATGTTATTTTGATCAAGTGATACCAAGGCATGTAATACTAATCAAGTGTTTTGATCATTCAATAAAGTCCGAAAAATAATTTTAACTAGTTTAAGTATTCGGACACATCAACATTCCTAATTCTCTTCTTATAAAATCAAATTGTTCTTCACTTAGAGGTTTTGTAAAGATATCAGCTAGTTGATGTTTCGTATCAATGAACTCTATGATTACATCATGATTCGTAACATGATCTCGTATAAAGTGATGTCTGATATCAATATGTTTTGTTCTTGAGTGTTGTATAGGGTTCTTTGTTAAGCATATTGCACTTGTGTTATCACATTTAATGGGAATATTTTTAAGATGAACTTTATAATCTTCTAAGGTGTTTTTCATCCAAACAACTTGTGCACAGCATGCACTTGCTGCAATATATTCAGCTTCGGTTGTTGATAGTGCAACCGAGTTTTGTTTTTTAGATGACCAGGAAACAAGAGCATGTCCTAAGAATTGACATGTTCCTGATGTGCTTTTTCTATCTAATCTACAGCCAGCAAAGTCCGCATCAGCATAAGCAATTAACTGAAGATTCTCTGATTTTGGGTACCATAATCCTAGATTTGTGGTACCATTAAGATATCTGAGTATTCTTTTAACTGCTTTGAGATGAGATATCTTAGGGTTTGATTGAAATCTAGCACAAAGTCCTACACTGAACATGATATCTGGTCTAGTTGCAGTGAGGTAAAGTAAACTTCCTATCATACCCCTATAAATTTTTTGATCGAAGTTTTCTCCACTTTCATCAATTTCTAACTTAGTAGAGGTGCTCATAGGAGTGTTAATAGCTTTTGAGTTATTCATATTAAACTTTTTTAGTAAACTCATAGCATATTTAGTTTGACTAATAAAGATGCCATTGCTTAGTTGTTTAATTTGTAGACCTAAGAAGAATGTTAACTCTCCCATTAGACTCATTTCGAATTCAAGACTCATAGTTTTAGCAAAAGATTCACAAAGAGATTCATTTGTAGAACCAAAGATAATATCATCAACATAAATTTGAACAATGAGAAAATTATTTTCAAAGATCTTGATGAATAATGTAGTATCAACCTTGCCTTTTATGAAATTATTTTCAATAAGAAAAGAACTAAGTCTCTCATACCAAGCCCTTGGAGCTTGTTTTAAACCATAGAGAGCTTTAGTTAATCTAAACACATGATTAGGGAGACTATTATTTTCAAATCCAGGAGGTTGTTCAACATAGACTTCTTTGGAAATAAAGCCATTAAGAAAAGCTCTTTTAACATCCATTTGAAATAATTTAAATTATTACTACTAGCGTAGGCAAGGAGCATCCTTATGGCTTCTAATCGAGCCATAGGAGCGAAGGTTTCTTCGTAATCGATACCTTCTTCTTGGTTGAAACCTTTGGCCACTAATCTAGCCTTGTTTCTAACCACGATACCATTTTCATCTTGCTTGTTTCTAAAGACCCATTTAGTACCAATAACTAAATGGTCATTTGGCCTAGGAACAAGCGTCCACACCTCATTTCTCTCAAATTGATTTAATTCATCTTGCATTGCGATAATCCATGAATCATCTTTCATGGCTTCGTCAATACACTTGGGTTCAATTTGGGAGAGAAAAGTGGCGTTGGCACAAAAATTTTTAAGAGAAGATCATGTTTGAACCCCCTTTGATGTGTCTCCTAAGATTAGCTCCTTAGGATGAGCATCTACATACTTCCAATCCTTGGGTAAGGAAATCTGGGAAGTGGATGCATCCAAGTTGCTAGTTGGAGACGGGGTTTCGTTTAAATTCAAAGAATCAAAATTAACATCATCATCAAGATCATTTTTCCTAATTTCGGAAATCTCATTGAAAATAACATGGATGGATTCTTCAATAATTAAAGTTCTTTTATTGAAAATACGAAAAGCTTTAGAAACCGAAGAATAACCAAGAAAGATTCCTTCATCAGACTTAGCATCGAATTTTCCTAAGTTATCCTTTTCATTCAAGATAAAACACTTACACCCAAAGACTTTAAAATATGAGACATTGGGTTTTTTGTTATTCCATAATTCATAAGGAGTTTTGGTGAGTAAGGGTCTTACTAGAACTCTATTCAAAATATAGCATGCAGTGTTTACGGCTTCGGCCCAAAAATATTTGGGTAGGCTATGTTCATTCAACATGGTTCTTGTCATTTCTTGTAGATTTCGATTTTTTCTTTCTACTACCCCATTTTGTTGAGGATTTCTTGGAGTAGAGAAATTATGGTTGTATCCATTGAGTTCACAGAATTCTTGGAAATCATGGTTTTGAAATTCTCCACCATGATCACTTCTAATTGATGAAATCATAGAACCCTTCTCATTTTGAACAAGTTTACAAAACTTGGTAAAATATCTAAAGCATTCATTTTTCTGTTTTAAGAAGTAGGTCCATGTATATCTGCTATAGTCATCAACAATGACAAAGGCGTATTTGCTACCTCCTAGACTCGATGTAGAGATTGGTCCGAATAAGTCCATATGGATCAATTGTAAGGGCCTAGAGGTGCTTATTTGATTCTTAGCTTTGAAACTACCCTTAACTTGTTTACCTAATTGGCAAGCATCGCATACATTATCTTTGATGAATTTGATATGAGGAATTCCTCTTACAAGTTCTCTAGATGATATTTGAGTGATTAGTTTCATGCTAGCATGACCTAATCTTCTATGCCATAGCTAAGCATCCTCATTCATAACCGTAAAACACATTTCATTACACAAATCATTGATGTCAATAGTGTATACGTTATTTTGTTTTAATGCAATCATAGACATGTTCTTATGTGGTTTTTCAATGATGCAAGCATTAGATTCGAATTTGACAGTGTATCCTTTATCATATAATTGACTAATGCTCAAGAGGTTATGTTTTAAACCATCAACTAACAAAACATCTTCAATAAAGAAGTTGGATTTGTTACCTATGGTTCCTTTGCCAACGATTTTACCCTTGTTGTTGTCTCCGAAGGTGACATAGCCTTCATCTATGCTAGTGAGCTTAGAGAATTGAGATGGATCTCCGGTCATATGCCTTGAGCATCCACTATCAAGGTACCATCTCTTGCTCCTAGCTTGCGATGGTGTGGGTTTCTACAAGAAAGGATGATTTTTAGGTACCCATTTGCTTTTGGGTGCCTCAAAGATAGATCTACATTGTTTATCATGTTGCATAGAGTTTATCATGGTTCCTTTAGGAACCCAGATCAATTTGTTTGGACTAATTTTCTTGAATGGACAATAATGCGTCTTGTGTCCAAATTTGCAACAAAAGTTGCATTTGGCTTGGTGTTGAACATGTAAGATGGGGCCTTTTATAAAGGTGGTTGGATTTAGGTGAGGACTTCTCACAAATCCAATTCCACTCCTTTTTGGAATGTGACCCTTGTTTGCAAGGATCATGTTCAATGACTTGCTACCAACCTCGAATTTCTTCAAGGTGTCCTTAAGTAGCAGGTTTTCTTTTTGGAGAGTTTCTAGATCATGGCATTTGATACATGAATTTGAACTATCATGATATTTAGTTTTTAACTTATCAAAATCACAAGTAAGACTATCATGCTCCTTTTTTAGCAATTTATATTTTCTATTGATAATCTTGCATTCATCAAATAAGTCATGGAAGGCATTTAATAATTCATCGAAAGATAAATCAGCATCTAATAAATTCGTTACCTCATCTCCGATGGCCATTAAGGCGTAATGAGCAACTTGCTCGGTGTTGGACTCCTCTTCTTCGAATGCGTTCGAATCATCCCATGTTGCTTTGAGCGCCTTCTTCTTTGTTGTTCTCTTTTTGGCTTGGGGACAATCACTCTTTTAGTGTCCCGGCTTTTTGCACTCATAGCAAATAACTTGGTCCTTCTTGGGTTCAAGTTTATTTTTAGTGTCATTCTTAAACTTGTTTCTTTTAATGAATTTTTAAATTTTCTTGTTAGAAGTGCCAAGTCATCGTCATAGTCCTCATCACTTGAGTTTTCTTTCAAGTGGTCTTCCAAAGTTCTAAGTGCCATATCCTTCCTGTTCTTTGGAAGGATGTCTTCTTGCTCTTCATGAGCTTTGCAAGTCATCTCATAGGTCATTAATGACCCAATCAGTTCTTCAAGAGGAAAGTTGTTTAGATCTTTTGCCTCTTGAATAGCAGTGACTTTAGGATCCCAACTCTTAGGAAGGGATCTTAGAATCTTATTTACGAGCTCAAAATCCGAAAAACTTTTTCCGAGTCCTTTTAGACCGTTGACGACATCCGTGAAACGGGTAAACATGTCGCCAATAGTCTCACTCGGTTTCATCCGAAAAAGTTCGAAAGAGTGTAACAAAAGATTGATTTTTGACTCTTTCACTCTACTTGTGCCTTCATGAGTCACTTCGAGTGTGTGCCAAATATCAAATGTAGTTTCACAAATCGAAACACGATTAAACTCGTTTTTATCAAGTGCGCAAAATAAGGCATTCATAGCCTTTGCATTAAGAGCGAAAACCTTCTTCTCCAAATCATTCCAATCGATCATTGGAAGAGAAGAATTTGAAAAACCATTCTCGACAAGATTCCAAAGTTCAACGTCCATAGAAATAAGAAAAATCCTCATTCGGGTTTTCCAATAGGTGTAGTCTGTCCCATTAAACCTGGGTGGACGTGTAATAGAATGGCCCTCTTGGTTTCCGGCGTAAGCCATCTCTCTTGGGTTTTAATCCGTTTGAGAGTTAACCGGGCTCTGATACCAATTGTTAGGATCGAGAGCACTAAGAGGGGGGGGGGGTGAATTAGTGCAGCGGAAATTTTTCAGCGATTAAAACGAAAGCTGCGTTCGTTCGATAAAAAACGATTTACGTCTAAGTGCAGATTTAAAAAGTTCTGAACTTAGAAACTTGTTCGTAAGATCGCAGAAGGCAGTAAGCAGTTATGATTGAAATCAAAATGTAACCGTAAACTGAAATATGATGATCGTACGAGAAAAGCCGATTTACGTCTAAACGCAGATTCGGAAAATTCTGAACTTAGAAACTTATTCGTAAGATCGTAGAAGGCAGTAAACAGTTATGATTGAAATCAAAACATAAACGTAAACTGAAATATGATGATTGTACGAGGAAAGCCGATTTACGTCTAAACGTAGTTTTACGTCTAAATGCAGATTTACGTCTAAACCTTGAAACTCGTTCGTAAAATCGCAGAGGGCAGTAAGCTATTGAGAAGTTTGCAGTGAAGGTAAAATAATCAAAGGAAATGCAAACCGAGATTTAGAGTGGTTCGGTCAATCTTGACCTACTCCACTTTTGGCTTCCTCCACCGACGAGGTCACCGACGTCAACTAGAGGCCTTCCTTCAATAGGCGAAGGCCAACCACCCTCTTACAGATTCACTCCTTTTGATGGGCTTAGGAGACAACCCTTACAGAAGTTTTCTCTCCTCTCTTTACAACTCAAACTTGAAGAATAGAAAGAGGAGAACTAGCAGTTTTGAGCTCTAAGAAACACAGAAAGACATCAAGATTTTGAGTGTGTGTTCTGTGCTTTCAATGCTGAATGGGTGGGGTATTTATAGGCCCCAACCCAGTTCAAATTTGGAGCTCAAATCTGTCAATTCCCTGAATTCCGGGATCAGGCGGTTGCACCTCCTGACTGGGGCGGTTGCACCGCCTGGCAGAGCTCGAAGACTGAGCCTCTGGGCGGTGCCACCTCTGTCAGGGGCGGTTGCACCTCTCTGCCAGAGCTCGAAGACCGAGCTCAGGCGGTTGTACCGCCTGACTGTACAGGTTGCACCGCCTGACAGAGCTCGAAACTTGAGCTCTGGCGGTGCTACCTCTTGATAGAAGAGGTTGCACCGCCCAGTCTCGCTCGGAGACTGAGCCCGGGGCGGTGCCACCTCTTGGCTGGAGCAGTTGCACCTCCTAGTCTCGCTGGGAGACATAGCCTGGGCGGTGCTACCTCCCTGCTTGGGCGGTTGCACCTCCCACAGCAACCTGGGTCCGAATGGGTTGATCCATTCGGCCCAATTTGAGTCTTCAAGGGCCCAATTGCCCGAAGATTAAGCTAATGGGATCACCTCCTATTTCTAACTTAATCAATGTGCTAACTACGATTATTTCCTAAGACAAATTCTGCAGCTTGCTCCGGTGCGTCAATCGCTTCTTCCGGCGAGTTTCCGGCGAACTTCCGTCGATCATCCGACGAACCCTCGGTGATACTCCTGCGGACTTCCGACAAACTCCTGGACTTGCAACGATCCACTTGGCAAGTTCCGATGAGCTCCTTTGGCAAGCTTCTAGACTTCTCAGATTTGTTCCCGCAGAACCTCCGACGATTGTTCGAACTTCCGTCGAGCACTCGAACTCCCAACGTGATCATTGTCATGACTCCGGCGCAACTCCTGCTGCATGTCTTACTTTCATCATAGTCAATCATGCACACTTATCTCAACACATACATTAGACAACAAATGACAATTGACTTCATCATCAAAATCCGAGATTCAATAGAGATCAACCCCAAGTTTAGAATCTACAAGGGTTCTAACACACCACTACTTGATAGAGCTCGGAGACCGAGCTCTAGCGGTACTACTACTGGCAGCATTAGCTGCTGGTAGTGCCACTGCCTAGACCACCTGGGAGACTGGGTCACCAAGTGGTGCCACCATCGGCCATGACTTCAGGTGTTGAATGAGCTATTTCAACCGGCCTAATTCAGCCCTATTAAGGGCCCAATTGACCCCTAACTGAGTTAGTGGGATTATCTCCCAATCCTAACTCAACTTAAGTTCTAACTATAATAATTAAGACATTTAACAAAGTATTCTTTTTCTGGTACATCAATTGTTCTTCCAACGATCTTCCGACGAATTTTCGACGATCTCTCGGCAATGTTCCAGCGTACTCCCGACAAGCTCTTGGACTTTATGACGATCTTCTTGGTAAGTTTCGATGAGCTTCTTTGGCAAGCTCCTGGACTTCTTAGTCAGTTCCGATAGAACTTCTGACGAACTCTCGAACTCCCAATGAAGTCTCGACCTTGACTTCGGCATAACATTTGCTTTATTGCTTACCGCTATCGTAGTTAATCCTGCACACTTTTCTCAATATATAGATTAGATCAAATAATTTACAATTGATTTCATCATCAAAATATGAGATTCAACCGTACCTAATATAATCGTCCACAATTATAAAGGCATATTTGCTACCTCCTAGGCTTGATGTATCAATTGGTTCAAACAAATCCATATAAATCAATTGCAATGGTCTAGAGGTACTTATTTGATTCTTTGTTTTGAAACTACATTTTATTTATTTTCCTAATTGACATGCATCACACATATTATCTTTAACAAATTTAATATTAGGAATACCTCTTACAAGTTCTTTGGATGAGATTTGAAAGATTAGTTTCATGCTAACATGACCTAATCTCCTATGCTAAAGCCAAGCATCGTCATTCAAAATTGAAAAATATATTTCATTACAAAGATCATCAATGTCAATAGTGTATATATTATTTTGCTTTAGGGCAATCATAGATGTGTTTTTGTATGACTTTTCAATAATACAAGCATTAGATTCAAATCTAATGATATATCTTTTATTACACAATTGATTAATGCTCAAAAGATTATGCTTTAAGCCATCAACTAATAATATATCTTCAATCAAAAAGTTGGATTTGTTACCTATGATTCCTTTGCCAATGATTTTACCTTTGTTGTTGTCTCCGAAGGTGACATACCCTTCGTCTAGGCTAGTGAGCTTAAAAATTTGAGATGGATCTCTAGTCATATGTCTTGAGCATCTACTATCAAGGTACTATCTCTTGCTCCTAACTTGTGATGGTAAACATTTCTAAAAAAAGGATGATTTTTAGGTACCCATTTGACCTTGTGTGCCTAAAAAATCGATCGACTTAACTTATCATTTTACATGGAGTTTTTTATAGTTCCTTTAGGAGCCCAAATTAATTTGTATGGTCTATATCTCTTAAACGGACATTGATAAGTAACATGTCCAAATTTACAACAAAAGTTATATTTGTTTTGGGGTGAAACATGCAAAGTTGGGTCTTTAACAAAGATGGTGGGATTTTTATGAGTGTTAACTCACAAAGCCGATTCCATCTCTTCTATGAATATGATTCTTACTTGCAAGAATCATGTTTAAGGATTTACTACCTATTTCAAATTTTTCTAGAGTTTCATGTAGTTACAAATTCTCCTTTTTAAGTGTTTCTAATTCATCACATTTTGTGCAATGAGCTAAACTATTATCATGCTCAATTTTTAATCTATCAAAATCATTAACAAGAGAAGCATACTCATTTTTTAACAGTTTATACTTTTTAATAACTAATTTATATTTATCAAATAAATCATGAAAAATATTTAATAGTTCATCAAAAGATAAATGAGCTTCGATCGAGTTACTTACCTTATCGCTATATGCCATTAATGCATAGTGAGCAACTTGCTCTTTGTTGGTTGTCTCCTCTTCTTCAGATGCACTTGAGTCGTCCCAAGTTGTTTTAAGTGCTTTCTTCTTCTTTGGTTGCTTCTTCTTTACTTGGGGACATTCGCTTTTGAAATGTCCTGGCTTCTTGCATTCATAGCATATAACTTGTTCTTTCTTGGGTTCAATTTTATTTTTAGTGTCATTTTTAAATTTATTACTTTTTATAAATTTTTTGAACCTTTTTATCATGAGTGCCAAGTCATCATCATAGTCCTCATCACTTGAACTTCTTTCAAGTGTCTTCATGAGTTCTTAGTGTTATATTCTTCTTGTTCTTTGGAAGGTTGTTCTTAAGCTCTTCATGAGCATTGCAAGTCATTTCATAGGTCATTAGTGACCAGATAAATTCTTTGAGAGGGAAGTTATTTAAATCCTTGACCTCTTGAATGACTATTACTTTAGGGTTCCAACTCTTTGGAAGGGATATCAAGATTTTATTAACAAGTTCAAAGTTCAAAAAACATTTGCCAAGAGCTTTTAAACTATTGACGATATCCATAAAATGGATGTACATATCAACAATAGTTTCGCTTGGCTTCATCCGAAATAATCATAAGTATGAACTAGAAGATTTATCTTCGACTCTTTTACTCTACTAGTGCCTTCGTGAGTGATTTCGAGTGTGTGTTAAATATCAAAAGTCGTTACACAAATAGACACTTGATTGAACTCGTTTTTATCTAAATCTCTAAATAAGACATTCAGAACCTTGGCATTTAAATTTAAAAGTCTTCTTCTCCAACTCATTTCAATCGTTCATTGGAAGAGAATACTTATGAAAGCCATTTTCCACAATGTTCCATAACTCAAAATCTATAGAAATTAGAAAAATCCTCATTCTAGTCTTCTAATATGTGTAATCCGTCTCATTGAATATGGGTGGATGTGTAATTGAATGACCCTCTTGGTTGCCAGCAAATGTCATCTCTCTTGGGTTTTAAACTAAACGAGAGTGACCTTGCTCTGATACCAATTGTTAGGATCAAGAGTGACACTAGGAGGGGGGGGGGGGGGGTTGGGTGAATTAGTGCAACGGAAATGGTCATCGGTTTTGTAAAATATTCGTTCATTGAAAACTAATCTTGGAAAGTGCTTAACTTTAGAGTAAATAAACTAACAATTAACTTAGAAAGTAATGGCAGTAATGAAAAGCAGAATCGAAATGAGCACATCGGAACTTATATTGGTTCGATCATTGTGACCTACATTCACTTTTGATTCCTCTTTCGTCGAGGTCACCGACGTCCACTAATTGTCTTCCTTCAATGGGCGAAGACAAATCACCATTTTATAGCTCTCTTCTCCTTTTCACGGGTTTAGGAGACAACCCTTATAAGTCTCACACCTCAATTGAATGATCATAATACTAGAAAGGGAGGAGGACTCTTTGCACTTTTACTACTTTCACACCCCAAGACTTCAATATTTTGTTCACACTTTAGTGCCCTTTCATGCAAAAAATGGTGAGGTATTTATATGCCCTAATGACTTTAGAATTGGAGTAAAAAAGTGTCATATTCCTAGATTTCGGAGTACTAGCAGTATCACCACTTGATACTCTAACACTGGGTGGTACCACCGCATGACAAAGCTCTCAGAGACTGAGCTCTACCGGTACCATCACCTGATAGTTAATAACTGCTGGCGATACCACCGCATAGAGCACCTAAGAGATTGAGTCCCAAGCGATACCACAGTCGGCCCTGGTGGTGCCATCACCGACCGTGACTTCAGGTGTTGAATGAGTTGTTCAACTAGCCCAATTCAGCCCTATTAAGAGCCCAGTTAGCCCCTAACTGAGTTAGTGGGAATTCCTCCCAATCCTAACTTAACTTAAGGTCTAACTACAAAAATTATGATATTTAAACAAGAAATCTCTATCCAGTATGTAGATTATTCTCTTGGCGATCTTTAAGTGAACTTCTCGGCGAACTTCCGACGAACTCCCGACGAACTCTCAGCGAACTCCCTACGAACTCTCGGTGAACTTTCGACGAACTCTCAGCGAGCTCCCGATGAACTCTTGGCGAGCTTTCGGCAAACTTTCGGCACATCATTCAAATCTTTGACGTATCGTTCGATCATGGACTCTGGCCCAACATATGCTTATGCCTTACTTCTATCATAGTTAATCCTATATACTTATCTCAACATATAGATTAGATCAAATAATTTACCAATTGATTTTATCATCAAAATTCGAGATTCAATAATAGGCACTACCGGTATCTAATACTCATGTGTTATCATGAGAGTTTGACAAATGGAGACTGATCATGAATATACCTGAAGCTTCTCCAAGCTTCTATTTCACCGTCTCTACAAGGTATTCTTTATAGTTCCTCTTCAAGCTTCTCCAAGCTTCTCTATAGGTGGAACCGTTGGTGGCATAGTCTCGGAAACTGTGTTTGGGCACTATTTGGGCCACTGTTTAGGCCTTTCACTTGGCCTAGTAATGACCCAACATGTGGAATCGTCGGTGGTACAGTCTCGGAGACTGTGTCTAGGAACTGTTTGGGCCACTATTTGGGCCTTCCACCTATTGAGTCATTATTTGGACTACTGTTTGGGCCACTATTTGGGCCTTTCACCTGTTGGGTCATTGTTTGGGCCTTTCACTTGGCCCAACACAACCCAAACTTGGGCCTAGTTGGTCCCTAATTGAGTTAGCCTAATTACATTCTAAACCGACTCAATTAGACTCTAAACTAACTCGATCTAGACATAATCGATTACAAGCGAATCCTATGTTGTCTGACATGTCATTGGTTCTTCTGGTGCTTCGTTTGATCCTTCAACGCATCGTCCTCTCCTTCGGCGTATTGCCCAATCAGCATATTATCTTCTCACAACATCCGATCTCTTTAGCGCAATGTCCGATCTTCTTTACTCTGTGTTTGAATTCATGGTCCGAAGCCTTCTACCGACACGTCGACCGATCCTCCGGCCTGACATCCAATCTTCTGATATGTTTGCTCTAGCCCAACGTTTTATTCCTCCTACTTTAATCGATTTTCCTCTTATGATTAAAGCTAGTCCTGCATCACTTAAACATAGATCAGATAAACACTATCAATTGGTTTTATCATCAAAATTTAACATTCAACAATCTTCCCTTTTTTGATGATGACAACCAATTGATGACAGAGTTAACTTTAACTCCCCCTATCAATATGCCATATTGATAGAACCATGAATTCAAGTTGAATTCAAGTCAAAGCAATATTTTATCATGAATATTTGTAACACTTTATATGCATATCTTTGCTTTAAATCTACAAGTGTAGAATTCTATACAATCACAAAACTAATATTTACCACATGTTCATATCATTACACAAATTAAACTTAATATTCCAAGATCCTAAATATGAGAGGTCCTTTAAACTTTTACAAACTTATAAGTTCATATTTACCATCAATATTTCATTAGACACTAAGTGTACTTATACATCAAATACATATCATCCACTAAGGATTTGTCCTAAAGTTCTCTAGCTTTCCACTGCCTCAGCCCAATTTAAACATTTTAGTGAGCGATAAGCTATCATAAAAAATTTATATAGCAACAAAGTGAGCATATAAAGCTCAGCAAGCGGCTAACATATCTATGACAAAAGATAACAATTTCAAACAAATAAGGTATCAAAATACAAGAAAGGGATATAAGAGTTTATAGATAGTCACTCATCAAATGCATAATTATAATATCATTTCATTCGAAGCATGTTTTGTTCATAACAAGGGAGTAAAGATTAATTGGAGTATATCAATGATGCAAGAAGCATTTTGGGGCATATCAATTACGTATGAAATGTCGCAGAGCATATCAATGTCATATGAAATATTTCAGAGCATATCAATAGCATATGAAATATTTCGAAGTATATCAATAAAATATAAAACATTTCGGAGTATATCAATAACAAATGTAATTTCTCAGAGAATATCATTGGCATATGAAACATTTTAGAGCATATCAATGGCAAAAGAAAAATGTTTTGGAGCATATCAACGACATATAAAATATTTCGAAGCATATCAATAGCATACGAAATATTTCGAAGCATATCAATGGTGTATAAGGTATTTCAGAATATATTAATGAATAAATATGAAACAGAAGCTCAAATGTTATATTTGACATTGCATTCATTTTATTCTTATCCAAAGCACATATAGAAGCACCTAACCAAAACTCTGAATATCATATCAAATATATAGAAGGTGAAGTGGGATCCCAAATATACTCTAGAGAATCACGGGCTTTAAGCATACACCCTTTATCATTTCTTGTAAAGTTCTAGATAATTCCTTTACCATTTTTAGAAAAAGTCCAAATAATCACTTTACCATTTCTAGAAAAGATCCAAATAATCTTATAAAAAACATAGTACAAAAGGACATTATGAACAATAAAATGGGCATATATCAAAAGTACACGCGGAATAATAAAATGTATATGTGCCTTTATGAGACAATACGATGCAAATATATTCTTTCACAAATATATTCATATTTGAAAGGAAATAAAAGCAAGAGTATATAAGGATTCCAAACAATCATATATAGCTAAATTGAAGGAAGAATGCTAGATAAATTCAATGCCCAAGAGATGAAACTAGAATAGGTAGAATCGACAAAGGCTCGATTCTAGCAGAATTTGAAAGGCATGTTTCATGAATTATTTGAATCACCAATTATACTCCAATTTACACAAACTAGGTGTCATTCGAAAGATATATTAATTTAGTTTTAAAAAAATAATTTTTGTATGAATTCTAGTTTCCAAAAAGGAGTTATAAATAGGTTAGTAACCAAAAGTCCGAGAATATCATCTCTATTTTGTAGAATTCATAGAGTTGATTAGAACAGATGCTTTGTTAGGATCAGGGTCGGCACTAAGAGGGAGGGGGGGGGGGGGGTGAATTAGTGCAGCGGTAAAATCACGACGGTTTAAAAACTTTCGTACGATAAAATCGTTTCCGATGTAAAATCGTTTTCGGAAACTTAACTTAAATTGAAAGTATACGGAAGTGTAGTTGACGTAAAGCAATGGAGGCAGTTTGCAGTTAAGATAAATAGCAGAAAGTAAATGCAAACTGAGATTTAGAGTGGTTCGGTCAATCTTGACCTACATCCACTTTTAGCTTCCTCCTCCGATGAGGTCACCGACGTCCACTAGAGGTCTTCCTTCAATGGGCGAAGACCAACTCCTTATGTTAGGATTGGAGCGGCACTAAGCAAGGGGGGGGGGGGGGGGGGAGAGGAGAATTAATGTAGCGGATTAAAACTCGTAAGTTTGAAATCGATTTCGTAAATGTGTAGAGATTTCGATTCGATGAAGGATGACTTAGCTAAAATAGCTCGAGTAAAGGTAGTCAAAAGTAGGGAGATATAAACCAAACGATTTGCAGCTTAGTAGAGAAATGGTTCAGAAAATTAAACACTCATACATTCAAGGAACACCACGATGTATAGTGGTTCGGTCAAATGACCTACATCCACTTTCGAAGCCTTCTTCGATGAGGCTCACAACTTCCACTTGCAAATCACTTTGAAGGGGAAGGATCAAATACCCCTCTTACAACCTTCTTACAAGTGGTTCATACTCTTACAAATTTTTTTCAAAGAGAAAGAGGGAGGTGAACACTTAAACTATTGAAAACAAGACTTTGCTATAGCTTTTTCTCACTTTCTAACTTCTCAAAAAGGTGTAATCTCTGCTGAGAATTGAGAGGTATTTATAGGCCCTAAGAGGATTCAAATTTGGGCTCCAAATTTAAATTACTTTTGGGTTTCCCGGTGTTGGCGGTGTCATCGCTTGTCAATGTCTGACACTAACAATGTATTAGCTATCACGCCCCTCAAAAAAATATCCATGATATTAAAATTTTTCATCATCACAAACCCAGGATCCAAACATACAATTGAGGTCACTAAGAAAACATTCAGATCAAAATTTCACCTTTATAGTCTACAAATTTATAACCCTGTGCAGTTCATAAATATACCACACATCACTCGATAATTCATACAATCTGAACTCAAACCATCAAAATAATAACCACAACATAAATTCATAAGTGGGAAAGTCTATGCAGTCACCAAACCAACGATTACCATAAGTTCATATCATTACATGAATTTAACTTAACATTCCAAAATCCTAAACATGAGGGATCCTTTAACTTACACAAAATCCACAGGTTTAGATTCATCGTCAACATTTCATTAGATACAGAGTGGCTTATACAACAAATACATATATGCTAATAAAGATCTGCCCAAAACCTTCTAACTTTCCACTGCCTCAGCCCAATCTTAACATTTAAGCAAGCGATACGCTATCCTGAAAAATTTATCAACAAACGGGGTGAGCATATAGAGCTCAGCAAGTGACTAACATATCCATATCAAAATAGGGCAATTTCCAAAGAGATAAAGTTTCAAAATGCAAGGCAGAATATACGAATTCATAGACGTAATATCATTAGGTGCAGAATCACAATTGTCATTTCAATCATACATAATTGGTTCATAACAGATGGGGCATAGAGTAATTGGAGCATAACAGCAACGAATGAAACGTTTTGGAGCATATCAATAATAAATGAAACATATCGGAGCTTATCAATGGCATATGAAATGTTCCGAAGCATATCAATGGCGTATGGTACATTTCGAAGCATATCAATAACAAATGAAACATATCGGAGCTTATCAATGGCATATGAAATGTTCCGGAGCATATCAATGGCGTATGGAACATTTCGAAGCATATCAATAACAAATACCGTACAGAAGCTCAAACGTCGTCTTTGACGTTGCAATCATATCATTCTTATCCAAAGCATGTACCGAAACACATAACCAAAGCTCTGGATATCATATCAAACATACAGAAGGTGTAGTGGGACCTCAGACAGAATGTGATTCATCCATTTCTGAATGACCACCAGACAGAAGTCTCCCACGTCTGGGAGCTCCATCCACCCACGTCTAGGTGAAGCCAGAGGGGGCCGGCAGAGCATCGCAGGCTCTAAACACATACCCTTTACCATTTCTGGCAAAGATCCAGACAATCCCACAAACACCAGAGTACAAGAGGGCAGTTTTAACAATAAGTAGCATATATCGGAAGCACACGCGGAACAACAAAACGTACATGTGCCTTTTCGAGACAATACGATGCAAGGAACAAATCTCTCACAAATGTATTCAGATTTGGAATGAAATGAAAGCAAGGGTATACAGGGATTCCAAGCAATCATATTTAGCTCAATTCAAATAAGAAGGTTAGATGAATTCAATATCCAAAGGAATGGAATAGAATACGCGAAATCGACCAAAGCTCGAATTCTGACAGAATTCAAGTGGCACATAGAACAAATACTTCAGAATATCAATTATACTCCAATACCCATAAGAAAACTACTGTTGAAAGATATTTCAATCTGTTTTCTGATGAAATAAGTTTCATACGAATCAAGGTTTCCAACAAGGAGTTACCATGGATTTAGTGACCAAAAGTCAAAGACTAAATCACTGTTTTGCAGAATCTATAGGGCGGAATCAACGGATAGCAGGATAGGCCTTTGAATTCCAAATTTTTCAATCTATATATCAAAAGAAAAATTTTCAAGTCTAGTTTCAAATAAAATCAGTTTGGTACAAATCAGAATTTCCAACAGGGAGTTATAGGCATTTTAGTATCGAAAGGTCAGAAATCTTGATCCCTGTTTTGCAGCATCCATAGGCTCATTTGAAACAGACATTTGGGTAAGTATTCGGAGTCCAAATTTTTCAAAATCAGTGTCAAAAGGAAGGTATAAGAGTCTACTTTCAAATAAACAAGGTCCTGCCTAAATCCATATTCGATACTGAAAACTATGGCTGGAACAATGTATAGGGGTCAGTTTACCAAAAAATTTCAGATCCATGATTTTTGTATCCAACAAGAGAAATATCCGGTTCTAGGCTGAAATCTTTCGAATAATTCAGAACAAATATGAGATCAAAGGCTAATAATTCTATAGGATGGGGTTAGAACACTTGCCTTTAAGAATTTTGACCCTAAGTGAAAAGATTTGAGCAAGAAACCTTAAAGCCCCAATTTTTTTTTCTTCTTCTTTTCTTCTTCTTCTTCTTCTTCTTTTCTTTCTTTCCCTGATCATCCACGCAGCTGCCTTCTTTGCTTCCTTAAGAACGAAGGCAGAGAGGCTTAAACGGTGGGATTTGTCATTTTGTACATTTTGTAATTTAGTCCTTGTATTTATTAAATTTTTGATTAGGTCCTCAGGGTTTACATATAGGTCCTCAAATTTTTCTTTAACAAATCCTCCAACTCTTATGAATAAGTTCTCAGATTCATACTTTGAAATTTTATCAAACTTAAAATAGATACTTACATTACAATTAGAAACTTATACGAAAATTCAGAAATGAGGGATGTTACATTAGCGGTGCCACCGCCGGACCTCTCGGGTTCTGAGCTGTGCCACCACCCAGTCCAAAGGTGCCATCGCCTGGACTGTTCCAGCTCACTGGTTGGGCTCCAAACTTGGCCCAAACCAGTCTAAACTCGAGCCCAATTGGCCCCTAACCAGGTTATAGTATTAATCCTTAATCCTAACCCAAATTATATGCAAACTACAAAATTAAGACATAGCCCTAAGCAAATTTTAACCGGCAATGTCGAGTTTCCTTCCGGCGAACTTCCGACGTACTTCCGATCGAAATTCTTCCGGCGGACTCCCAGCAAGCTCCTGGTCTTGTGGTGAGTCCAACGAATCTTTGGTTAGTATCCAAACCTTCTCAGTGATCTCCATGAACCTCTGACGATCTTTCTGGCGGACTTCCGAAAACTTCGGCAAGTCCCTGATTCTTTCTCGGTTGGTTCCGGCAGCACTTCTGACAATTCTTCGGACTTTCGATGGACTCTTGAACACCCATCGAACTTGACTCCGGTAAACTTGCTTTATGTCTTCAAGCTATCATAGTTAATCCTGCATACTTAACTCAATAATATGGATTAGATCAATTAACCCATCAATTGACTTCATCATCAAAATCCAAGATTCAACAATCTCCCCCTTTTTTATGATGACAATCAATTGATGATGGAGTTAATCATAACTCCCCCTATCTATATATCATATTATGAGAAGATAAAAATACTTGAATTCAATCTCTTTGAATTCAAGCCTAAACTGATAAATTCTATCTATTGAACTTATCGTTATTCTTAATAAGCATGAGCAAATACGAAACTTCGTATTTCTCATAATTTCAAGGCATGAAAATTATTTTCAAGCCGAATGATAAAAGATAATTATCATTTCGATAAGAAATAATAATAATTTAAAATTTCAATATGGATCTCATGATATAAATGCAAGGCATGATTTCAAATGATCATGAGATGATTGCTTATCATATATAAAAAAAAAATGATAAACATGATACAACAACCAATCTAAAAACTTTCATATGCGATATTCTCAAAAAGTTTTGCGATGCTTTTAAGGAATATAACACATATAAGATATTTTTCATTGCATTATACAACATATAAGCTATTGCAATACGATACATATAAGTTATGCTAATTTCATATTTGCACAAGTCATCAATCTTTTGCACATTCTTCTCCCCCTTTGTTATCAACAAAAAGAAGATGAGTTTTCAAGCATAAAACTTGTGATCATTAAAGCCATTCATAAAATCACCTCATAAGAAAAAAAATCTTGAAAAAGAGATGTCAAAATTGATAAAGCTTCAACTTGGCATTAAGATCGATCATTCAAGGAAGACATCAAATCATCCAAAATAACATGAAGGTGCCATTAAAATGTTCGACAAAATTTCGGAAAGAAACATCTAACATCATATACTAGGATAATGTCAAACGCATGTCAAGGTAGCATAGAGGTTTACAATAATAAGAAAGGTTTAACACAATGATTATTTCTTAAGAGGAATTCCAGAATTCCTATACATTGAATCTATCTTCTGGTTCTTCTATCGTAGTTCCCTCAAAATTTCAACTTGCTATAATTGGATTTGCTCTTGCTGTGATTTGAGTTTCTCTTGTTATGATTTGATTTGATTTAATTCTGCCATGATGGGATCTTCAGAAGATGAAGCAGGAGCTGGTTCTGAAGGTGCTGCACCAAAGGGACTAGGAGGAGGAGATTCATTTCCCTTAAAAATGAGTGTTTTAGGGTGTTCTACTAGTGGGGGAACTGGATCAGTCCTTCTAGGTTACCTAATCCATATACCATTACCAAAAGTGTACCTAAGTCTCTTGAGTAGGTTTCTGTTGATATTGTTAAATCGATCGACTTGGATTATTTCTTCATCGGGTGAGACACAAATATTATAAGCAAGTATTAATCGAGTGACTAACCCCTCATATGGTAACATTGAGTCTTTAGCTATTATGTCCTATATATGTTACTGGATTAAGTATCCAAAATAATTATTTTGGCCGGTCATAATCCAATACATAGTACTTAGCTCTATTTGACTAATCTCATCATGATGAAATTGTTTAGAAAGTAGGATGCTTATCATGATGTGATGAAGAAATTTAGAGTTAAAGGGCAACAAGTGCTCAAAACTTTTGGGAATTATGCCTAGGTTCGGATTTACAAAAACAGTTTCTAAGGCTTCAGAGTAAGTTGCTTTGATTGCATTGATATCCCATTTACTTCTAAAATAACAACCCCTATCCTTTTCGGCAATTCTAATTAACTCATATATAGTGCTATCAAAGATTCGAATTTGTATTCCTAAGAGGTAGGCAGTTAAGCTATCATTGTCCACACTTAAGTTTGCGTAAAATAACCTAACCAACCTAGGGTAAATCGGTTCATCGATTTGTAGGATAAATAAGACATCTAAATTTGCAAACTATCTAATGGGTTCTAGGTTTCCAAGTTCATCTAGATCAACATGTTTGCCCTTATGTATTGTTCTTGTTTCGAAATTTGGATACCTAAGGGCTACTTCATTAGATTTAAAGAGGATTTGGTCATAGGAATCTCCTTCCACCCTTTTTCCTTTGGTTCTTGATGATCTCTTAGGAGCTATATCTAATCATGATGATAGATTAAGAGAGAACTTTAAAGAATAGGCCAAATAATGAGAGGAAGAAAAAAAATTTCAGATCTTACCTTATATAAGTTTCCTTGGGAGGTAGAGAGCTTGATCCAAGAAGAACCCCTCTCTTAGGCTTCTAGAGGCTTAGAATGAGGTTGAGAGAGGTTTAGAGGGCTTTGTGAGAGTGCTAGGGAGGATGCTCTCAGGTTGGGGGCGGTTCCACCGTCGACCCTAACCCCCCCCTCTTTATAAGGGGGTTCTCAGGCGGTGCCACCGCCAACCGAGCGGTGACACTACTTGGGGACCAAGCGCCCAGGCGGTGCTACCGTCGGTTATGTTGGTGCCACCGCTGGCACGTTAAAAAATATATATTTTTTATTTTTATTTTCAGAAGTTTTAATATGTTTGATTTAAGATAGGATAGTGTCTTGGATCACTCTTTAAGATGTCATTCAAAATCGAAAAGAAAGAAGTCAAATCCACGAAAACCGAAAAGAGGATGAAAAATTTTCGAAAAATATATACAATCAAGCTTATTCACAAAGACAATTCAACATTCTTAATTACCTTCTAATAAAGTCAAATTGATCTTCATTTAAGGCTTTTATGAAAATGTCCGCTAATTGATGCTTTGTATCAATAAATTCTAGAATGACATTATTATTATTGACATGATCTCGTATAAAGTGATGCCTAATGTCAATATGCCTAGTTCTAGAGTGTTGAATTAGATTTTTGGTTAGACAAATAGCACTTTTATTATCACATTTTATGGGAATGTTCTTTAAGTAAATTCCATAGTCTTCCAACGTATTTTTCATCCAAACAACCTGTGCACAGCATGTTGAATCTCGTATTTTGATGATGAAACCACTTGATATATATTTATGATTTAATCTGTATTTTGAGTGATGCAGGATGCTTCGATCAGGATGAGACAATTAAAGTAGGAAAAATCATGTTGTGCCGGAGGAACATGTTAGAAGATTGGATGCTGGCCGGTGGATCGGTCGACATATCGATAGAAGGCTTCGGGCCGTGGACTTGGGCATCGGGCCAAGAAGAGCAGGTATTATGCCAAGGATATTGGAGTTGCAGAGTAAATTGACCAATTGGGCAATAGGCCGCAAGAGAGGACGATGCGCCGAAGAATCGGATGAAGCGTCGAGGGACCAATGACATGCCAGACAACTTGGTTAATTGCTTAGGATTAATTGTCTCGATCGAAGTTTTGTTTTACATATGCAGGATTAACTACGATGGAAGTAAGACATGCAGCAGAAGTTGCGCCGGAGTCAAGACTATGATCACATTGTGAGTTCGAGAGTTCGACGGAAGTTCGAACGGTCATCAAAGGTTCTACGGGAACAAATCCGAGAAGTCCAGGAACTTGCCAAACGAAGCTCGTTGAAACTCGCCAAGTGGATCATTGCAAGTCTAGGAGTTTGCCGGAAGTCCGCAGGAGCATCACTGAGGGTTCATCGGATGATCGACGGAAGTTCGCCGGAAGAAGCGATTGACGCACCGGAGCAAGTTGCAGTAAATGTCTTAAGAAATGTCATAGTTAGCATATAGATTAAGTTAGGAATGAGAGGTGATCCCATTAACTTAATCTGGGGGCAATTGCACCCTTGATAGACCCAAATTGGGCCGAATGGATCAACCCATTCGGACCAGAATTCCTACCAGGCGGTGGCACCGCTAGGGTCGACGATGGCACCGCCCAGGAGATGGTCTCCTAGGAACGCTAGGCGGTGCAACCGCCCAGGTCAAGCGGTGGCACCGCCAGGGCTCAGTCTCCGAGCGAGATTGGGCGGTGCAACCGCCCTAGGCAAGTAGTGGCACCGCCTGGGCTCAGTCTCCGAGCGAGACTGGGCGGTGCAATCGCCCATGTCAAGCGATGACACCGCCCAGAGGCTCAGTCTCCGAGCTGCGAGACAGTTGTATTGCCCCAGTCAGGAGGTGGTACCGCCAGGACCCCGAAAATCCGGGAGATGACATTTTTTAACTCCAAATTCAAACCAGCTTGGAGCTTATAAATATCCCTCCCATCCCTAGGTAAAATAAACAAGCACAGAGAGCAAAAAAGAAAGAAACACTATAGAAATCAGTTAAGAAATCCCTCCTCTAGCTTAAGTGTTAGAAGGGCAATTGCATCGCCCAGAGGCTCAGTCTCCGAGCTGCCAGACAGTTGTACCACCCTAGTCAGGAGGTGGTACCGCCAAGACCCCGGAAATCCGGGAGATGATATTTTTGAGCTCCAAATTCAAACCAGTTTGGAGTCTATAAATACCCCTCCCATCCCTAGGTAAAATAGACAAGCATAGAGAGCAAATAAGGAAAGAAATGCTGTAGAAATCAGTTAAGAAATCCCTCTAGCTTAAGTGTTAGAATTCTGTTTTAGAGAGGAGAGCGAGTGCTTGTAGGGGTTGTCTCATAAACCCGGTAAAAGGAGAAGAGGGGTGTAAGAAGGAGGTTGATCTTCGCCTAGTAAAGGAAGATCGTTAGTAGATGTCGGTGGCCTCGACGGAAGAAGAATCAGAGGAGTGGATGTAGGTCACGATTGACCGAACCACTATAAACTCCCGTCTTCTCTGGTTTGCATTTTGTTTCCTGCTATTACCTTACTGCAAACCCCTTCAATAGCTTGCTGTCTTAAATAAATTTACGTATGCTTTCAAGCTAAATTTCCAAAATTGGTTTTACATTGGAAACAGTTTTTATCGTACGAGAGATTTGACGAAGTTGACGTTTTTATCCGCTGCACTAATTGACACACCCCCCCCCCCCCCCCCCCTCTTAGTGCTCTTGATCCTAACATAGCATGCACTTGCAGCTATGTATTCGGCTTCCGCCGTACATAGTGCAACTGAATTTTGTTTCTTGAAAGTCTAAGAAAAAAGTGCATGTCCTAAAAATTGACATGTTCCGGATATGCTTTTTCTATCTATCCTACATCTACCAAAATCAGTATCTACATAAGTTATTAAATCAAAATTATTGAATTTTAGATACCATAATCCTAAATTAGGAGTTCCTTTAAGACATCTAAGGATTCTTTTAACACTTTTAAGATAAGACAATTTAGGATTAGCTTGAAACCTAGCACAAAGTCCTACACTAAACATGATATCCGGTCTAGTTGCGATGAGGTAAAGTAAACTACCAATCATTCCCCTATATATATTTTTTGATCAAAGCTTTCACCACTTTCATCCATGTCTAACTTAGTGGAATTACTCATAGGAGTGTTATAGCTTTTGAACCATTCATGTTAAATCGTTTTAATAATTCTAATGTATATTTAGATTGATTAAGAAATATACCATTACTACGTTGTTTAATTTGCAATCCTAAAAAGAAGGTTAATTCTCCCATTAGGCTCATTTTAAATTCATGACTCATACACTTGACAAATGATTCACATAGTGATTCATCCGAAGAGCCAAAAATAATATCATCAACATAAATTTGAACAATAAAAAAATTATTTTTAAAATATTTAATAAACAATGTAGTATCAACCTTACCTTTTATAAAATTATTTAAAATAAGAAAGGAACTAAGCCTTTTATACCAAGCTCTAGGTGCTTGTTTTAAGCCATAGAGAGCCTTAGTCAATTTAAATATATGATTAGGAAGAAGAGAATTTTCAAATCTAGGAGGTTGTTCAATATACACTTCTTCGGAAATAAAACCATTCAAGAAAGCACTTTTGACATCCATTTGAAATAGTTTAAAATCATTACTACTAGCATACGCAATGAATATCCTAATGGCTTCTAATCTTGCCACAGGAGCGACGGTCTCTTCATAGTCGATACCTTCTTCTTAGTTGAAACCTTTGGCCACTAGTCTAGCCTTGTTTCTAACCACGATTCCGCATTCATCTTACTTGTTTCTAAAGATCCATTTAGTACCAATGACTAAATGGTCACTAGGTCTAGGAACAATCTTCCATACCTCATTTCTCTCAAATTGGTTCAATTCCTCTTGCATTGCAATAACCCGTGAATCATCTTTCAAGGCTTCGTCAATGCATTTAGGTTCAATTGGAGAAAGGAAGGTGGTGTTAGCACAAAAATTTTTGAAGGAAGAACGAGTTTGAACCCCTTTTGATGTATCTCCTATAATTAGCTCCTTTGGATGAGCATCTACATACTTCCATTCCTTGGGTAAGGAAATTTCAGAAGAAGATGCATTCAAGTTGCTATTTTGAGGAGTGGGTTCATTTAAATTCAAATTATCAAAACCAAGATCATCATCAAAATCATTTTTCTTTAACTTAGAAATTTCATTAAAAACTACATGAATAGACTCTTCTATAACTAAAGTTCTTTTGTTAAAAACACAAAAAGCCTTAGAAATGGAAGAGTAACTAAGAAACATGCCTTCATCGGATTTAGCATCAAATTTTCCTAAGGAATCCTTTTCATTCAAAATAAAGCATTTGCAACTGAAAACTTTAAAATAAGAAATATTTGGTTTTTTATTATTCCATAATTCATAGGGAGTTTTTGATAGAGATGGTCTTATTAGAACCCTATTCATAACATAACAAGTTGTATTAATAGCTTCGGCCCAAAAATACTTAGGTAGACTATGTTCATTTAACATAGTTCTTGTCATTTCTTATAAATTTCTATTTTTTCATTCAAATACCCTATTTTGTTAAGGATTTCTCGGAGTGGAGAAGTTGTGTTATATCTATTGGATTCACAAAAACTTTGGAAGTCACGGTTTTGAAATTCGCCACCGTGATCACTCCGAATTGATGAAATCATGAAGCTTTTTTTGTTTTGAGTAAGTTTACAAAATTTAGAGAAACATTTAAAGCAATCACTTTTATGAGCCAAGAAATAGGTCCAAGTGTATCTACTATAGTTATCTACAATTACAAAGGTATATTTGCTTCCTCCTAGACTCGTTGTGTCAATTGGTCAAAATAATTCCAAATGGATCAATTACAATGGTCTAGTGGTGCTAATTTGATTTTTTGGTTTGAAACTAGTTTTTATTTATTTTCCTAGTTAACAAGCATCACACACATTGTCCTTAACAAACTTCATATTGGGAATCCCTCATACTAACTCTCTAGATGAAATCTTGGATATTAGTTTCATACTTGCATGGCCTAAACTCATATGCCAAAGCCAAGTATCATCATTTAAAGTGGAAAAGCGCATTTCATTACTAAGTTCATTAAGGTTGATGGTGTAGACATTATTTTATTTTAAGGCAATCATTGATATGTTATTATTTGGTTTTTCAATAATGCACACATTAGATTCAAATCTAACAATGTAATCTTTATCGCATAATTGACTAATGCTTAAGAGATTATGTTTTAATCCATCAACTAGCAACACATCATAAATTGAAAAACTTGATTTGTTACCTATGGTTCCTTTGCCAATGATTTTACTTTTGTTGTTGTCTCCAAAGGTGACATACCCTTCTTCTTTGCTAGTGAGCATAGAGAAATGAGATGGATCTCCAGTCATGTGCCTTGAGCATCCACTATCAAGATATCATCTCTTGCTCCTAGCTTGTGAGTTTGTCTATAAAAGAGGATAGTTTTTAGGTACCCATTTGATTTTGGGTGCCTCAAAAATTTATTTACTAATTTTGTCATTCATCATTGAATTATTTATAGTTCTTTTAGGAACCCATATCAACTTATATGGACTAATTTTCTTAAATGGACATTTGTAAACAACATGTCTGGATTTACAACAAAAGTTACATTTCAAATGAGGTGAAACATGTAATGTGGGTCCTTTAATGAAGGTAATAGAATTTTGGTGAGATCCTCTCACAAAACCAATTCCACTTCTATTTGCGACGTGACCCTTATTTGTAAGGATCCTGTCCAAGCCTTTATTACCGACCTTAAACTTGTTTAAGGTCTCTTTAAGTAGCAAATTCTCATTTTTTATTGCTTCTAAGTGTTCACACTTAGAGCATGGAGGAGTTCGAAAACTATCAAGCTTATTTTGTATTAAGGCATGCTCTTTCTTTAATAGATTGAACTTCTTACTAATAGTTCTACACTCATCAAATAATTCATGAAAAGCAATAGAAAGTTCATCGAAAGATAAATCTTCATTAATTAAATCATATACCTCTCATCCTAAAGCCATTAGTACGAAGTTTGCCTCCTCTTTGTTGCTAGCTTCTTCATTCTCGGAATCACTTGAGTCGTCCCAAGTCGCTTTTAAAGCTTTCTTCTTCTTCGGTTGCTTCTTCTTGGCTTGGGGGCATTCATTTTTGAAGTGCCCTGGCTTCTTGCATTCGTAGCATATTAATTTGTCCTTTTTATGTTCAAGTTTATTTTTGGTGTCATTTTTAAATTTGTTCTTTCTTATAAATTTTTAAAATTTTTGAGTTAAAAGTGCAATGTCATCGTCACTATCCTCATCACTTGATGTTCCTTTCAAGTAGTCTTCTTGTGTTCTAAATACCATATCCTTCCTGTTCTTTGGAACGGGGTTCTCGAGCTCTTCATGAGCATGACACATCATTTCAAGGTCATTAGAGACCCAATAAGTTCTTCGAAAGGAAATGTTTTAAGGTCCTTGGCCTCTTGAATGACCGTAACTTTTGGATCCCAACTCTTTGGAAGGGATCTTAAAATTTTAGTTACTAGTTCAAAGTTAGAAAAATCTTTACCAAGAGCTTTGAGTCCATTGATGACATCCGTGAAACGAGTGTACATGTCTCCGATGGACTCACTTGGTTTCATCCGGTAAAGTTCGTAAGAATGCACAAGAATGTTGATTTTGGACTCTTTCACTCGGCTAGTGCCTTCATGAGTGACCTCAAGAGTTCTCCAAATATCAAAAGCCGAATCACAAATCGAAACACGATTAAATTCATTTTTGTCAAGTGCACAAAACAAGGCATCATAGCCTTTGTGTTTAAAGCAAAAATCTTCTTCTCCGATTCATCCCATTCGCTTATCGGAAGAGAAGATTTTTGAAATTTATTTTTGACAATATTCCAAAGCTCAAAATATATGGAAATAAGGAAGATCCTCATACGAGTCTTCCAATATGTGTAATCCGACCCATTAAACATAGGCGGACGTGTAATAGAGTGACCCTCTTGCATGCCGGAGTAAGCCATCTCTCTTAGGTATTAAACCAAATATGAGAGTGAGCGGCACTAAGAGGGGGGGGGTAAGTGAATTACTGCAGCAGATTAAAACTCGTAAGTTTGAAATCAATTTCGTAAATGTGTAAAGATTTCGATTCGACAAAGGATGACTTAACTAAAATAGCTCGAGTAAAGGTAGTCAAGAGTAGGGAGATGAAAACCGAATGATTTGCAGCTAAGTAGAGAAATGGTTCAGAAAATTAAACACTCACACATTCAAGGAACACCACGATGTATAGTTGTTCGGTCAAATGACCTACATCCACTTTCGAAGCCTTCTCCGATGAGGCTCCCAACTTCTACTAGCAAATCACTTTGAAAGGGAAGGGCCAAATACCCCTCTTACAATCTTCTTACAAGTGGTTCACACTCTTACAGATTTTTTTCAAAGAGAAAGAGGGAGGTGAATACTTAAGCTATTGAAAACAAGACTTCGCTAGAGCTTTTTCTCACTTTCTAACTTCTCAAAAAGGTGTAATCTCTGCTAAGAATTGAGGGGTATTTATAGGCCCCAAGAGGATTCAAATTTGGGCTCCAAATTTGAATTACTTTTGGGTTTCTTGGTGCTAGCGGTGCCACCGCCTATCAATGTCTGACACTGACAATGTACTGACGGTGCCATCACCTAGACTATTCCAGCTCATTGGTTGGGCTCCAAACTTGGCCCAACCAGTCCAAACTCGGGCCCAATTGGCCCCTAACCGGGTTATAAGATTAACCCTTAATCCTAACCCAAATTATATGCAAACTACAAAATTAAGACATAGCCCTAAGTAATTTTTTAACTGGCAACGTCGAGTTTCCTTCCGGCGAGCTTTCGGGCGAACTTCCGGTACACCCTCGGATTTCTGTCGGCGGACTCCCAACAGGCTCCGGGTCTTGTGGTAAGTTCAACGAGTCTTTGGCAAGTATCTGAACCTTCTCGGTGATCTCTGCAAACCTCTGACAATCTTTCTGGTGGAATTCTGAAAACTTCGGCAAGTCCCTAATTCTTTCTCGATTGGTTCCGACAGCACTTCCGACGATTCTTCGAACTTTCAGCGGACTCTCGAACACCCATCGAACTTGACTTCGGTAAATTTCTTTATGTCTTCAAGCTATCATAGTTAATCCTGCACACTTAACTCAATAATATGGATTAGATCAATTAACCCTTCAATTGACTTCATCATCAAAATCCAAGATTCAACATCTTACACCCCTCTTCTCCTTTTCACGGGTTTAGGAGACAACCCTTACAAGCACTCACACTCCTCTTACAGAATTCTAAACTTGGAGTAGATGAGAGAATTCTAAAGAGATAGCAGTAGCGTTTCTTTGCTTTTAGACTTTCTATGCTTGTGTGCTTTAACCAGGGATGAGAGGGGTATTTATAGACTTCAAGTTGATTCAAACTTAGAGCCTAAAAACATCTCATTCCGGGTTCCCCGGGCACAGGTAGTACCACCGCCCAGACCGGTGGTACCACCGCCTAATATAGTCTCGAAGATTATATCATAACGGTGAGACTTCTTGGGGCACTATTTGGGCCTCTTATTGGGCCCAACACAATCCTTACATGGGCCTAGCTAGCCCCTAATTAGGTTGGCCCAAATCTAAGCCCAATAACGTGCTAACTATGAAATACTAAGACATTTGCTAAGCTAAACAAGTCCCTATGTCATTCTTCCGACGAACTTCCGACGATCTCTCGACAATGTTCCGGTGGACTCCCGGCAAGTTCCTAGACTTCACAATGATCTTCTTGACGAGTTCTGATGAGCTTCTCTGGCAAGCTCCACGACTTCTCGCTAGTTCCGCTAGAACTTCCGACGAACGTTTGGACTTCTTACGAACTCTCGAACTCCTAACGTGATCGCGCCCTTGACTTCGGGACTTCATTTTGCTTTATGCTTTGCTATCGTAGTTAATCCTGCATATGTAAAAACATACTTCGATCTAGACAATTAATACTAAGCATTAATCAAGTTGTCCGACATGTCATTGGTCTCTCGATGCTTCATCCGATTCTTCGGCGCATCATCCTCTCTTGCGGCTTATTGCTCAATCAGCCAATTGACTTCGCAACTCCGATATCCTTGACACAATATCCGCTCTTCTTGGCCAGATGCCCGAATCCATGGCCCGAAACCTTCTGTCGATACGTCGATCGTTCCTCCGGCCCAACATCTAATCTTCTTACATGTTTTCCCCCAGCACAATATGATTCTTCTTACTTTAATTGTCTTATCTTGATCGAAGCATCTTACGTCACTCAAAACGCATATTAAAACATAAAGACATATCAATTGGTTTCATCATCATAATACGAGATTCAATAATCTCCCCCTTTTTTATGATGACAACCAATTGACGATGGAGTTAACCTTAACTCCTGGAGTTTAAACAAACTCCCCCTATTATTATGCCATATTGATAGAAACTCTTGGATTCAAAAATTCAGACCACATGTCATGATCAAATCATGACATACAATCAACATACTTCTCCCCCTTTGTCATCAACGAAAAGGAGAAGTACAATTCTTATGTGTTTAAACATAAATTCAAATCATTGCATGATTATCATAATATCCAGTTTTATCATCATGCAATTTTGCTATTATCATAGATATGCAAGGTAGTAAGATAGCAAGTTCTACAATATCAAGCTAGCAAATTTTATAACATTTTAGAACATGCAAGCTAGTAGTTTTGAGATGTTTAAAGTAGCAACTCTTGCTTCTTGAAATATGCAAATTTATCAAGTTTTGCTAGATGTGCAAGTTAGCATTTTTTTGCCTCTTGAGATAGGCAAGATAGCACTCCTTGGTGATGTTCAAGATAGCAAGTTCTACATCATGCAAGCTAGTAAATCTTACAATATTTTAGAACATACATAATTAAGAAAGCATCATAAATTTTAATGATGTGCAAAATTATAAATTTTGCATGTTTGTATTTGTGCATCTTAAGATTTGCAAAATAGCACTTTCTTGGTGATGTTCAAGATAGTAATTTTTTCTCTTTTCTTTTGAGAAGTACAATTTTTACTTTCTTCTTGAAATTTCAAGCTAGCAATTCTTGATGATGTTCAAGATAGCAATTTCTTTCTTCTCTTTTGAGAAGTACAATTTTTGCTTTCTTCTTGAATTATGCGAGCTAGCAAATTAGCTTTCTAGCATGTTTTGGTCTCCCTTTGTAATTGTCAAAAAGAAAGGAAGACCCTTTATGTTAATTTCTAAATTATGATAAAGGTAAATAACATTCTTATTTGTGCATCATTATAGTATCAATTTACAATATGCATAAATTCAATAACATTACATTTCATTTTTCATGCACGATACCGAAAAATCAATCATCATTATGAGCATATCATACATGATACAAAAACAATAAAATTTTGAAGTATTTATCAACATTTTGATCATGATACCAAACATTCATCATTTAGAGCATTCATGATACAAAACATTAAATCAACATTTATGATACATCATTTTGGCAACAATTCATAGCATTTTAAATCATGATTCATATCATATGCAATACATCACATCATAATTAAAAAGTACAAGTATTGCATGCATCATTGCAAATCATAAATATTTCATATCATGATGGTATTAATTTGTCAAATTGCATCCTACCACGCATGATCATAACTTCACATATATATGCATCAAAATAATATCAAGAGTATTTCATGCATAATTTTATATCATCTCATTCATTTCATCTAAATCAATTTCATGGTTCACAAAATTCATAAATAGATTCATGATTTCAAATCCAATAATATAATTTCCTTTTCATGTAATACATTTTAAGTGATTGATTTCATATAAGCATGCTCAAGTTTTTCATATGAAAACATACATCATATTTTAAAACTGAAAAGGCCATGTTCATTAAAAAATCGATAATCCATAAATCTCAAAAATCTTCATGCATAATTTCGAAAAATAAATTTATTTGGCATGATATCATCAAATATGATTTCATAAGGCATTTTTAATCAAAATAATTTTGTTTATCATAAACATTTAATTTTCATAATTATTTTCAAAATTACTAGAATGATAAGCATGATTCTTTTTTTTTCATTATTAAACATGTAATTTAAAAGAAAATTAATTTTAAACTAAATTTAAAATAACTCATGAAAAATCATCATGTAATTTTGAAATAAAGTAAAGGGTTTTGGTTACCTTATCTTTGAAAGATGTTAAGGAGTAGTTCGCCACCTCGCCTTTGTTGATTTTCTCCTTGTCTTTGGAGGAGCTCGATTCATCCCAAAGTGTGTTCTTCTTCTTGTGTTCAAAGCAAGTAGTTGTATTTTTTTTATTCTTTAATTTTTGTTTCATTAACTTTTTAAATTTCTTTGTGAGTTCAAGTTCACCATCACCTGGGCTTATGCTCGAGTGGTCTACAATTGTTCTAAGTACCAAATCCTTCATGTTCTTTGGAAGGTGGTTTTGTTCATTATGTTCATCATGTGCATTATGCACTATTTTATATGTCATCAATGAACCAATTAGTTCTTCAAGTGGTAGGTTGTTTAGGTTTTTAGCCTCTTGTATCGCAGTTACTTTTGAATCCCAACTCTTATTAAGAGAACGTAAAATCTTGTTTACAAGTTCAAAATTCGAAAAACATTTGCCAAGAGCTTTTAAACTATTGATAACATCCGTAAAACGAGTGTATATGTCAACAACGATTTCGCTTAGTTTCATATGAAAAAGTTCAAAATCATGCATTAAAAAGTTGACTTTAGAATCCTTAACTTTGCTAGTGCCTTCGTGTGTGATTTTGAGAGTGTGCCAAATTTTGAAAGTCGTTTCGCACAAAGAAACTTGATTAAATTCGTTTTTGTCTAAGGCACAAAATAAGACATTCATAGCCTTTGCATTTAGAGAAAACGTCTTCTTCTCCAAATCATTCCAATGGTTCATTGGAAGAGAAGACATTTCAAATCTGTTTTCGACTATGTGCCATTAATTCAAATCCAAAGAAAGTAAGAAAACTCTCATTCGAGTTTCGAATAAGTGTAGTCCATCCCATTGAAAAAGGGAGGACAAATGAGAGAGTGACCCTCTTGAAAGCTGAAAAGAGCCATTTCTATTTGGGTATTAAACCAAAGTAGAAAACGAGGCTCTGATACCAATTGTTAGGATCAGGGTTGTCACTAAGAAGGGGGAGTGAATTAGTGCAGGAATAAAATCACGACGGTTTAAAAACTTTCGTACGATAAAGCTGTTTTCGATGTAAAATCAGTTTTGGAAACTTAACTTAAATTGAAAGCATATGGAAGTGTAGTTGATGTAAAGCAATGGAGGCAGTTTGCAGTTAAGATAAATAGCAGAAAGTAAATGCAAACCGAGATTTAGAGTGGTTCGGTCAATCTTAACCTACATCCACTTTTGGCTTCCTCCTCCGACGAGGTCACCGACGTCCACTAGAGGTCTTCCTTCAATAGGCGAAGACCAACTCCTTCTTACACCCCTTTCTCCTTTTCACGGGTTTAGGAGACAACCCTTACAAGCACTCACACTCTTCTTACAAAATTTTAAACTTGGAGTAGAGGAGGGAATTCTAAAGAGATAGCAGTAATGTTTCTTTGCTTTTAGACTCTCTGTGCTTATGTGCTTTAACTAGGGATGAGAGGGGTATTTACAAGCTTCTAGTTGATTCAAACTTAGAGCATAAAAACATCTCATCCCAAGTTCCCCGAGCACGGGTGGTACCACCGGCCAGTGTCAGTCACACTAACACTGCCCTAGGCGGTACCACCGCCCGAGGGGCAGTGCTGGGTGGTACCATCATCCAAACTGGCGGTACTACCGCTTGGCACCCTACCAGCAGCGGTACAACTGCCCAGACTAGTAGTACCACCGCTTAACATAGTCTCGAAGACTGTGCCATGACGGTGAGACTTCTTGAGGCACTGTTTAGGCCTCTTATTGGGCCCAACATAGTCCTTATATGGACCTAGCTGGCCCCTAATTAGGTTGGCCCAAATCCAAGCCCAATTACGTGCTAACTACGAAATCCTAAGACATTTGCTAAGCTAAACAAGTCCCTATGTCATTCTTCCGGTAAGCTTCCGGCGATCTTCCAGCGAACTTCCGACAATCTCTCGGTAATATTCCGGTGGACCCTCGGCAAGCTCCTGGACTTCACGACGATCTTTTTGGTAAGTTCCGACGAGCTTCTCTGGCAAGCTCCGTGACTTCTCGGTTGGTTCTGTCAGAACTTTCGACGAACGTTCGGACTTCCGATGAACTCTCGAACTCTCAACGTGATCGCGTCCTTGGATTTGGGACTTCATTTTTCTTTATGGCTTGCTATCGTAGTTAATCCTACACATGTAAAAACATACTTTGATCTAGACAATTAATACTAAGCATTAATCAAGTTGTCCGACATGTCATTGGTCTCTCGACGCTTCATCCGATTCTTCGGCGCATCGTCCTCTCTTGTGGCCTATTGTCCAATCGGCCAATTGACTCCATAACTCCGATATCCTTGGCACAATATATGCTCTTCTTGGCCCGATTCCCGAATTCATGGATTGAAGCCTTTTGTCGATATGTCGACCATTCCTCCGGCCCGACGTCCAATCTTGTGACATGTTTTCCCTTGGCACAATATGATTCTTCCTGCTTTAATTGTCTCATCCTAATTGAAGAATCCTGCGTCACTCAAAACACATATTAAAACATAAAGACATATCAATTGGTTTCATCATCAAAATACAAGATTCAACATGCTTCAATAGGGCATTTATACTCCAAATATTTCAAATCAGGTATGCACAAAATTATGATTCTAGTTTCTAATAAATTATGTTTTACATTAATTAGAGTTTCCAACATAGAGTTATAAGTAAGAGAGTACTGAAAGGTTAGAACCGATCATCTCTGTTTTATAGATTTTATAGGATCAATTGAAATAAAAGTTTGGGTAGGTAATTAGACTCAAAATTCATTAAAAATGGTGTCAAAAGAAAGAACTGTGAGTCTATTTTGGATGAATTTGGTTTTTTCTAAATCAAAGATCGGTGCAGAAAGTTATGGCTAAAATAATGCATAGAGATTATATTACCAAAAAAATTCAGATTCATGGTTTTGTATCTAAATGAAAGAAATATCTGGTGCTAAGCTAAATCTTTTAAATTATTTAGAATTAAAATAAAAATAGAGATTAATATTTCTGTAGGATAGAGTTAAAACACTTGCTTTAAAAAAATTTGATTCTCAAATGTGGGGAATTGATGCAAAACCTTAAGCCAAAGCTTCTTCTTCTACTTCAATTTGTCTTTCTTTCTCTTGTGAAGTCTACTGTTAGGAATCTAGCAAGAAGAGTCCTAATTGAGAGGGACATTCATGTAAAACCTACCTAAGCTGACCCCTATTAAAGAAGTGAAGAGGCCGGCTAGGGTTAGGAGGTTGTTTCTTAGAGAAGAATTAGGAGTTGTAAAGGAATAGGAGTCTTGAGTAGGAGTCCTATTAGGAGTTGGTTAGAAGTAGGAGTCTTGAGTAGGAGTCCTATTAGGAGTTAGGGTATAGAAGCCCTATAAATAGTCATGTATTTCTCCTCTTTTGATAGGCAATAGATGAATCTTTTCTGCAGCCTTTGAGCAGCAACTTGGAGGGAGGAACCCCTATAGAGTTCCAAGGAGGCCGATCCCCTGAAGAGATCAACCCAAAGTTTAGAATCTATAAAGGTTCTAACACCTGGTATCAGAGCAGCATTCTTGGTGTCTCACTACCCTTCCATAGCCATCCATCAACCCTCCACAGCTGCCCAAAGCAATTCCCACAATTGCTTAAAAGATCGTCGCCAAATTCCGCCGTCATCTCAACCACCACGGATCATCCTTTGATCTCCCCGTGAATTACAACAGGTTCTGGTTTCCTACCTTACTGCTATTGTAATTTAGTTATCCTTATTTAAAAATCCCAAAAAAATTATTCTTATATTGCTGCATAAACTTTTCGTCACAAAGATTTCATCTCTACGACGAAAGATACATTGCAGAATTCCAACCGTATAGCACCGTCTATTTGATCTTACTACTATGTTTTTTCTATCCAAATCTTTATGAAATTTTTATGACAGCTTTGATACTTCCTAATAGCATATTTTCCTTTGGTTTTGTTAAAAAATTCTCAATATAAACTATTGATCTTTCACGTCTAATCTGCTATACTTGAAAATATGCATTGTAAAATTTCAACCGTATAGAACTGTTTGTTTGATCTTAATACTATATTTTTTCTGTCCAAATCTTTACAAAATTTTTATGATGACTTTGACACTTCCTAATAGTATATTTTTCTTTGGTTTCATCAAAAAATTCTCAATATAAACCACTAATCTTTTATGTCTAATCTGCTATACTTGAAAATCTATGCTGTAGAAAATTTCAGCTGCATATTGTTGCCTTAACCCATCTATTTTCAATCTTTTTTGAATAAAATTTCTTATACACTTCATAGATCATCTTGGCTTCCATCTAAGATTGATCTATTAAGGAATTCATCTCTAAAAACAATTTTGTGTTGCTGTAAATTTTCATCGTAAACCGTTGAAATTTTTCGACGAGAATTCTGCTATCGCAACTTGTATCAATTTTCTTGCTATTACTACCGAATTTTTCTTGATCAAATTGGACATCCTTGCTGTCATATAAACTAAAATATTGCTGTCAATTCCCTCCTCAAATTTCTCAAGTTTTTGGTGGAAATTTCATCGAGAAACTACTATTTCTTCGACGATAAATCTGCTCTTACAAGATAGCACATATTTACAGCAACTTCCACTGAATTCTATCAAACCTTTGCTGCTATCTACTATAGATCCAAAACTTTCATCCATAGCCCTAAAATTCCACCAAACCATACCCTCAAATTGCACCCAAAACAGCCACAAAACAAGCCTAAACCGTAACCTACATCCACCAATCCACCAACCCTTTCGACCATCACTTCTCTCAACCTATTCATGCCTTTAACCCAACAACAAAAGAGGGATCTTAATATCACAGATTTGGAGACATATACTATGCATCTAAGGAGGCAATCAATGCTAAATTTGAAGCCTTCGAGGCGCGAATGGAGGATAAGATTCGGACGCTCTTTACCGAACTCAGATTGGGCTGACCACTAAGCCCGAAGAAATCACATCAAGGAGAGAGCTCTAACCAATCACACCAAGCTTGAAGAGTTGACTTCCAAGAGAGGGGAGGCTCTATGACTAACTCCAACTATCCACACATGAGATTGAACTTCCCTAGATGGGAAGAAGGAGACCCGATTGGTTGGATTTCGCGTGCGGAGCAATATTTTCGGTACCACAAAACCGCGGATGCATCTATGGTGAAAATTACAGCTATACATCTTGAAGGGGATGCCATATAGTGGTTTGACTAGTTTGAATACACTTATGGAGTCCTTTTATGGTGATAATTCAAAGAAGGACTGCTGATCCGCTTCAGACCAACGGATTACGAGAATATTGATGGACAACTAGCAAAGATCCGACAAACCCCCACCATTCAGGAGTACCAAACTAGGTTTGAAAGGTTATCTAATAAAACTCATGATTGGTCTCAAAAACAGCTATTGAGGACCTTCATTGAGGGCTTGAAGTCGGAGATCCGAGGAGAAATTAAAGTGCAACAACCGTACACGATTATGATAGCCATCTCTTTTGCACGACATCAAGAGGAGCAATTGAACCATGAAGCTTGGAGGACTAGGGTCGCTCCTCAACCAGCAATATTGAAGGCCTTAGCCCCCCCTACTGTCGACCAAGTCCCTACACCAAAGAGGTTAACAAAAGAAGAAGTTCAGGAGCGATATACAAAGGGGTTATGTTGGTATTGCGACGAGCCGTGAGCATCGCTGTAGTAAAGGGAGACTTCTTATGATTGAACCAATAGAAGAAGAGATCATTGAACATCTAGAAGAGAGCCTTGAACATAAAAAAGAAGATGCAGAAGAAGAGTCACAACCGACTGAAGTTACGGTACATGCACTAGCTGGCTACTCAAAGCCGCAAACGATGAAAGTTAGAGGCCTTCTCAAACAACAATCGATCACTGTTCTCATCGACACGGGCAGTACTAATAACTTTTTAAACAGTAAGGTTGCTGTCCGGATGGCCATAGCTATCGAGAATTGTAGCAGGTTTGATATTAAGGTCACCGATGGATGGATTTTAAAGTATGATCGTAGGCGCCCGCAAGTGAAACTATTGCTGATCATGAGACCTTACCAAGAGATAATTGCATATTTCTTCCTTCTCCCTCTTGATGATCATGAGGCGATGCTCATAATTAAATGGTTGACGACATTAGGTGATATTTCTTGGAATTTTATGCAACTAATTATGAAATTTTACAGTAAGGAGAAACAAGTGATATTGAATGGGAAACGTGGGGGCGATGTAATGACGATTTGCACACAACAAATGGAGAATGTTTTGCATAAAGCATGCAACGGCTTTTTGGTACAACTTGAGCAGCAAACTAAGGGAGAGCCAATATAATTTGAAGATCCAAACCTACTTCCTTTGCTTGCTGAATTTTCAGATATATTTGACGAACCGCACAACCTACCTCTTACCCGTCAGCATGATCATTATATAACGATTTTTTCAGGCAAACCTCCAGCAAATACTCAGCCATATCAGTATCTATATCTCTAAAAGGATGAAATGGAAAGGATGATAAAAGAGATGCTCGAAACAGGAGTTATTTGGCCAAATTGCAACCTCTACTCTTCACCGCTGCTACTTGTACGCAAGAAGGATGGAACATGGCGAATATGCGTTGATTATCGAGCTCTCAATGGCATAACCATCAAGGATAAATATCCTATTCCAGTAGTAGATAAATTGCTAGATGAAAGGGAGCACAAATCTTCACAAAGCTGGACCTTCGATCCGGGTATCATCAAATACGAGTGTACGAAGAAGTCATATCGAAAACCGTCTTTCGAACACACAACGGCCACTACGAATTTTTGCTTTCTTCAACAAAAGGTGGAATATCTTGGGCATATCATATCAAAGGAAGGTGTGATGGTGGACCCCTTCAAAATTGGAGCAATACAAAATTGGCCTACCCCGAGGAACATAAAATTGCTACATGGATTTCTGGGTTTAATAGGCTACTACCGCAAGTTCATGAAAAACTATGGAAAGATCAGTGCACCACTTACTTCCTTACTGAAAAAAGATGTCTTCTAATGGTTGGATAAAGCCTCCATTGCCTTTGACAAACTTAAGATAGCCATGATGACAATGCTAGTGCTAGCACTACCATATTTCAACCGACCCTTCATTATTGAGGCTGACGCATCTAGAGTCAGAATTGGAGACATTCTCATGCAAGATGGTCAACCACTCACATATACTAGCAAGGCATTGTCTCTCTCCCATCAAAATATGTCAACATATGATAAGGAGATGTTCGCCATTGTGCACGCAGCAACGAGGTGGAGACCTTACTTGATCGGTCGACGATTTCAAATTAAAACCGACCATAGAAGTCTCAAGTACTTTTTGGAGCAAATGATATCATCCCCTGAGTAACAAAAATGGGTAACAAAACTTCTTGGATTTGATTATGAAATAACTTATAAAAAGGGGAAAGAGAATGTTGTTGCAGATGCGCTTTCATGACTACCTGAGCAAGCTAAATTTTTAACCGTTTCACTTTCGACCAGTGACTTCCTTGAGGATATTAAGATGGAATGGTAGGAAGATTCGGAGACCGGTAAGATCATAAAAAAATTGGTGGAAGCACCAAGCCCCGTGGCTCATTACAGTTGGGACTCAAAAGAATTATACTATAAGGGACGCATTGTGCTTGTGACAAATTCTACTTGCATCTTCACGAGCAGATTTTGGACAAAGTTATTCCATATGCAGGGTACTAAATTCAAAAGGAGTATGACATATCACCTAAAAACCGACGACCAGACGGAAGTTGTAAATAGGTGCTTGGAGACAGCCCAAAGCTACCCACCAAATATGACTACGCAAGGAGAACTCCAGACCCAGCCAAGTGCCATTATTGATCGATGGATCGTGACTCGATGATGACGACCCACTACTGAAGTGCTAATATAGTGGTGAACCTACTAATAGAAGATGCCACTTGAGCGAACTATGACGACTTGAAGATCAAATTCCTAGAATTCATGAATCGTCAGCCTTAAGGACAAGGCTGATTTGAAGAGGGCGGGTCTGTTAAGACTCTGGCTAGAAGAGTCCTAATTGAGAGAGACATTCATGTAAAACCTACTTAAGCTGACTCCTATTAAAGAGGTGAAGAAGTCGACTAGGGTTAGGAGGTTGTTTCTTAGAGAAGAATTAGGAGTTGTAAAGGAATAGGAGTCTTGAGTAGGAGTCCTATTAGGAGTTGGTTAGAAGTAGGAGTCCTATTAGGAGTTGGTTAGAAGTAGGAGTCTTGAGTATGAGTCCTATTAGGAGTTAGGGTTTAGAAGCCCTATAAATAGTCATGTATTCCTCCTCTTTTGATAGGCAATAGATGAATCTTTTCTATAGCTTTTGAGCAGCAACTTAGAAGGAGGAACCCCTATAGAGTTCCAAGGAGGTCGATCCCCTAAAGAGATCAACCACAAGTTAGAATCTATAAGGGTTCTAACATCTACGTTCCTTTAGTTTCTCTTATAACTACTTAGGTTTGGCTAATACAAGATTAATAAGGTGGCAAGCATACTTGATGAGAGCTTATGTGTCATCTATAGAATAAGAACAAGTGACACCATCCTTCGATTAGCTAGTGACATATGTCCTCCATTTTTTTTTAACTTAATATGAATCTTTGACAAATCGTATCAAATTGTTAAAATTTACATTTAGATCCCTAGCAATAAGCTTTTAATATAAAGTCATTTAATGCTAAAATTATTAAATAATCCTCATATTTATAAATAGGTCCTTACATTATAAATAAGCCCTTACAAAATTCTTAAAAATGAGGGATATTATAGTACTAGGCCACTAAGCAGCAATCCCCAGATGATATAGGGGAATGTAATCCTTTGGACCTATCTGTCCTCAGTTATTGTATATCTATAGTTTTTTATCTATCTAATATCCCAGAGACTGTATACCGAACATGATACTGTCAGGCCCACATAGTCTCTTCTCGAGTCTCACTCTAATCAAATTCTTCCGGAGAATACTTTCTCTCTCAATCCGAATAACCCTGGCCAAGGATTTATTTGAGCAAAAACACATGAGATATTCCTCTTATGACACCGAGAGTGGATGATCCTCTATTAACACTCAATAGCCCTTGTAAGGTTAACTAACACTCTCGATAACCGGCTATACAAGATCTTCAACTTATAGACATATAAGTTTGGCATCAAAGAGTGGAGTACTCATACAAGACATCATTAGTGTCTCAAGTCTAAGGGCTAGATACACCATTGGGATGACGGAATCACTGTATGATAATAAGGCATCATCAACCATCCAGCATTCCGTGAGTGGATCAATTAGTGAACTCATTCTCCAATGAGCACCTGCACTGTATCCCTTGTGTCCCCACACGAGCAGTTATGAGACTAATTACCTCCATAATATGGATGAGTATATAGTGTTGAATCTCAAATTTTAATAATGAAACTAATTAATAGAGTTTATGATCTAATCTACGTTTTAAGTGACACAAGACTAGCTTCGATCATGAAGAGATAATTAAAATAGGAAGAATCAATATTGGGCCAGAGTGAAATATATTAGAAATTGGATATCAAGCCAGAGGATTGGTCGACGTGTCGGCAGAAGGCTTCATGCCATGAGTTCGAGCATCGGGCCTATAAGAGTGAACAATGCGCTAAGGAGATTGGAGTTACGGAGGTTAACATGCCGATTAGGCAAAAGGCCGTAAAAGATGATAATGCATCGAAGGATTGGATGAAGCACCAATAAACCAATGACATGCTAGACAACATGTGATTAATAATTTGTAATAATTGTCTAGATCGAAGTAGTTTTATATGTAATTGGATTAGTTTAGAATATAATTAAGCTAGCTAAATTAGGGGCTAATTGGGCCTATGTTGGGGCTATTTTGGGCCGAGAAAGGCCCATTCAGTGACCCAAAAGTTAGGTCAAGCGGTGACACCGTTAGAGGCTCAATCTCCAAGACACAATCTTTGAAACTGTGTTAGGCGATAGTACCGCCAGATTGGGCGATAGTATCGCCTAGTGTCAAGCGGTGATATCGCTAGACTGGGTAGTGGTACCACCCAGATACAGTCTCTTAGATTGTGTCAAGCGGTGGTATCGCTAGTCTGGACGATGATACTGCCCTGTGTTAGTGCTGTAGGTAGTGGTACCACCTAGCATAGGTGGTGGTACCGCCCAACATAGGCAGTGGTACCGTTAGGACACGAGAAACTTGGGATAAGACCTTTTTTACCTCCAATTTTGAAGCCATTTGTGGTCTATAAATACCTCAGCTATTTCTGCATGGAGATGTAAGAAAATGAGTTGAAAGGGGAGAAAGAATCCTTGTGAAAAAGAATTATAATCTCTCTTGAAGAGTAGAGTCACTCCCTAGTATTTAGAAAGTTATTCTGAAGGGAGAAGTGAGGTCTAAGTCTTAAGAGAGAGGTGTAAAGGTTCTCTCCTAAGCTTGTAAAAAGGAGAAAGAGTTGTAAGGGTAGTTGATCTTCGCCCATTGAAAGAAGATCGGTAGTGGAAGCTGGTGTCTTGAATCGGGAGTGGATATAGGTCACGACGACCGAACCACTATAAAACTCAGTTTGCATTTCATTCATGTTTTTTATTTATATTGCAAACCGATTAACTTACTTATTACTTTTATTGTACTTACGAACATGCTTTTAAGTTAAGCATCTTTCCAATACGATTTTATTGAATAAGATTTTCAAAACTGATGTTTTTATTGAAAGCATTAATTCACCCCCCGCACCCCCCCTCGCCCCCCCCATCCCTCTCTTAGTGCCATCTTAATCCTAACAGTTAGTATCAGAGTCACATTTCTCTCTATTTGGATTAACACCTAAGAGAGATGGCTTTTTTCGTCTTTCAAGAGAGTCTTTCTATCACTCGTCCTCCTATCTTCAATGGGACGGACTACACTTATTGAAAAACTCAGATGAGAGTTTTTTTGCTTTCCTTGAACTTCGATTTATGGAATATCGTTGAACTTGATTTTTAAACCCTCTCTAAGCCTATTAATGAATAGAATGACTTTGAGAAAGAAATATTTTCTTTAAATGTGAAAGCTATGAATGCTTTATTTTGTGCTTTGGATAAAAATGAGTTTAATCATATTTCTTTATGCGAAACTGCATATGAGATTTGGCACACACTAGAAATAACTCATGAAGGCATGAATGAATAAAATAGTAAAAAAATAATCTTTTGATTCATGATTTTGAATTATTTCAAATGAAGCCAAGCGAAACTATCATTGACATGTACACCCATTTTATGGATGTTATCCATAGTTTGAAAGCACTTAGTAAATATTTTTCTAATTTTTAACTTATTAACAAAATACTAAGATCCCTTCCAAAATGTTGGGATTCAAAAGTGACGGCAATACAAGAAGCAAAGGACATAAACAACCTTGCTCTTAAAGAATTTATCGAGTCATTATTGACCTATGAAATGATATGCAAGGCAAATGATAAACTTGATGAACATAATAATAACCTTCCAAAGAACAAGAAGAATTTTGCACCTAGAACAAAAGAAGACCACTCGAGCGAAAGCTCAAGTGATGATGAACTTGATCTCCTAATAACAAAGTTTAAAAAGTTCATAAAAAAAAATAAAAAAAATAAAAATAAACTTAAAAAGAAGAGGTTGCCAAAGAAGAAGAAGACACTCAAGGTGACTTGGGACAAATCGAGTACCTCTGAAGACAAGGAGCAAACCAACAAAGACAAAGTGGTAAACTCTGCCTTGGTGGCTCTCGATGATGATGTAAATGACTCACCTGAAATCTTTTTACCTTACTATAAAATTACTTGATGCTTTTTATGAGTTATTTTTAAATTAATTAGTAAGAAATATAAAAATTCAAAAAAATCATGCATCTTTTTCTAGTGATTTTGAAAAAAAATTAAAAATTTGAACATGACAATTGCATATTAAGCATGAAAAGTTAGATTCATTTAAAAAAGAAAAATACATTAGTACAACAAATAAAATGATTTTGATTGAAAATATTGTATGTTTAATGAAATCATGCTTGATGTTTTAATGATGTAATTATATAACAAAAATGTTACAAGGTTTGGAATGATTTTATATTATGCATGAGGATTTGAAGTAATGATGATTTGAAATCTTATGTTTTGGAATTATGTGTTAAACTTTTAATCTTGATGATTTTTGTGATAAATCTTGTTTTTCGAGTTTAAACGATAATGCATAGTTTTGGCTAAGAGAACAATGGCATGCTTGTATGAAATCAATCACATAGAGGAATGCATTATTTTTCTTGAAAATGACTCTATCCTCAAAAACTTATTAATTTTTTCAACAAGAGATCCTAAGAGATTAATAAATCTATTTATGTCATTTTGAATCTCTTGAAAATGATTTTAATTATTTGAATTTGAATGAGTTTTTACCTATATCATGATTTTGATTCCTCGGAATTATAACTTGAAATCTTTTATGAATCAAAAAATCTTATGATGTGTTCTTGTATTATTTAAGATGATGTTTTTTTATGAATCATGATTTTTTAAATTATAACTTAAGATTTTTTTAATATATAAATCATGATTTTGATAACTTGAGATTTTTATGAATCAAGACTGTTTAATATGATTCTTCTTTTTGTTATTTGATTTATCCAAAAGAATCATAATTTGTCTCTTGATATTCACAACTTAAAATTTATTTTCATGAATTGTATATCTCATCAACAAGTTAATTTTTCTTGATATATTTCATGTGATGATTTGAAAATCAATATAATGGGAAAAGTTTTGCACTATTGTAACCATCCATTCTTTTTGACAATGACAAAGGGGGAGCAAAACTTACTAGCTTGCTCAACTCAAAAGAGAAGCAAAAATTATAAACTTACATATCGCAAAGAGAGGCAAAACTTGCTAGCTTGCTCATCTCAAAAGAGAAGCAAGAAGTGCTATCTTGCAATTCTCAAGAGAAGCAATATTTGTTAACTTACACATTTCAAGAAGATGCAAAAACAGGCTATCTTGTACATCTCAAAAAAAAAAAAATGCTAATTTTCATATCTCTAAAACTTGCTAAGTTTGCACGTTCTATAGTGAAGTAGAAATTGTATGTTTCAAAAATATACTAGTTGCAATTTTCTCATTTTTGTTGATGACAAAGAGGGAGAAGGTATAATGATGATTTGAATCATGCATGATATGATGCACTTTGATGTATATGAAATTTGATATTTTGAAATTATGATTATGTATGCAATACTCATGATTTTATTATGATGATATATATGATGTGAATCATGATTAAAATTTCTTTGACTTGAATTTAATTTGAATTCAAGGTTCATTTCAATATAGCATATTGATATAGGGAGTCTAGTTTAAACTCTGTCATCAATTGATTGTCATCATCAAAAAGGGGAAGATTGTTGAATCTTGAATTTTGATGATAAAACCAATTGATAGAGTTTATGATATAATATATGTTTTGAGTGACACAAGACTAGCTTCGATCATAAAGAGACAATTAAAGTAGGAAGAATCAATGTTTGGCCGGAATGGAACATGTCAGAAGATTGGACGTCGAGCCGGAGGATCGGTCGACGTGTCGACAGAAGGTTTTATGCCATGAGTTCGTACATTGGGCCTAGAAGAGCAGACATTGCAGAGGTCAACATATCGATTGGGCAAAAAACTACAAAAGAGGATAATGTATCGAATTATTGGACGAAGCATCGATAAACCAATGTCATGCTGGACAACATATGATTAATGCTTTGTAATAATTGTTTAGATTGAAGTAGTTTTAGTTGTAATTGGGCTGGCTTAGAATGTAATTAAGCTAACTCAATTAGGAATCAATTGAGCCTATGTTGGGACTATTTTGGGCTGAAAGAAAGGTCGATTCAATGACCTAAAAGTTGGGTCAGGTGGTGGCACCGTCGGTCTAGATGGTGGCACCGCTAGAGGCTCAATCTCTAAGACATAGTCTCCGAGCCTATGTCAAGTGGTAGCACCACCAGACTAAGTGGTGGTACCTACTAGTGTCAGACAGTGGTACTGTCAGTTTAGGTAGTAGTACTACCCAGACATAGTCTCCCAAACTGTGTCAGGCAGTGGTACTAATAGTATCAGTGCTGCAGGCGGTGGTATTGCCCAGCACAAGTAGTGGTACCGCCAAGACACGGAAAACCCAAGATGAGACCTACTTTTTGTTCTAATTTTGTAGCCATTTAGGGTATATAAATATCCCAACTATTCCTACATGGAGATGTAAGAAAGTGAGTTAAAAGGGGGGAAAGAATCCTTATAAAAATGAATTGTAATCTCTCTTGAAGAGTAGAGTCATTCCTTCATAGTATTTAGAAAGTTATTCTAAAGGGAGAAGTGAGGTCTAAGTCTAAAAGAGAGAGGTGTAAAGGTTCTCTCCTAAGCCTGTAAAAAGGAGAGAATGAGTTGTAGTGGTAGTTGATCTTCGCCCTTTGAAAGAAGATCAATAGTGGAAGCCAGTGGCTTCGAGTGAAGAGGAATCGGGAGTGGATGTAGGTCACGACGACTGAACCACTATAAAACTTAGTTTACATTTCTTTAATGCTTTTCATTTATATTGCAAACTAATTTACTTTCTTATTACTTTTATTGCGCTTATGAACATGCTTTCAAGTCAAGCATCTTTCTGATACGATTTTATCAAACGAGATTTTCAAAACTGACATATTTATTAAAAGCAATAATTAACCCCCCCCCCCCCCCTCTTAGTGCCATCTTAATCCTAACATATAGTATACCAGTCTGTCCGATTGTCTCGATATCCCTCTCGAGTAACCTATGACTTAAGATTATTTAGGGTATGCGTTTAAAGGTGAATCGATCTCATTATCATAACCTCATCATGATCCGATTCCCATTACATAGATCCATGGACATCATAATATATTCATGGAACAAGTAATATAAAGTGATAGAATATCAAATAATATAATAAGTAAAAAGAGTGTGTGTCATGTCACATGTGTCATCACTCACGCGATTGGCTTGTAGAGCACTTATGACTAATAATCTCTCACTTGACCTAAAGCCAATCACCTATGTGTTTGATCCCCATCAGACCCTTATGACGCTCAAAGACAATATGAGACAATGGCTTTGTCAGCGAATCTACGATGTTATCTTCGGATGCAACTCTTTCCACTACTACATCTCCTCAGGCCATGATCTCTCTAATCAGGTGGAACCTCCTTAGAATATGCTTAGACTTCTGATGAGACATGGGTTCCTTCGCTTGAGCAATCACCCTATTGTTGTTGTAATTTAAGGGAATCAACTCATTGTTGCCTTACATGACTCCTATATCTATGATGAACTTTTTTATCCAGACTCCCTCCTTTGCTGCCTCTATTACAGTAATGTGCTCCACCTCTATGGTCGAGTTAATAGTAATATCCTGCTTGGAACTCTTCCAGAATACTACTCCTTCATTCAGGGTGTATACATACCTTAAATTGGACATGCTATCATCAACATTGAACTGGAAACTCAAGTTTGTGTAGCCTTCAACCTTGAGGCTACTACCTCCATATACTAGTAAAATATCCTTAGTTCTTCTTAGGTTCTTAAGGATACACTTTACTGCTTTTCGGTGCTCCAAGCCTGTATCCTCTTAATACTTGCTCGTGGCACTCAAAGCATGCACTATATCAAGCCTGGTACATAGCTTGTCATACATGATAGACTATATCGCTAAGGCATAGGATATAATATCTATGTTCGCCCTTTCTTTAGGAGTCTTTGGAGACATACTCCTAGAAAGCAATATCTCTTATCTCATTGGTATGAGACATATCTTGAAATTTTTTATGCGAAAACCTTTCAACAATTGTATCTATATACATGGACTAGGACAAGCTAAGTATCCTCTTAGATCTATCTCTATAGATCTGAATCCCCAAGATGTAGGATACTTCCTCTAAGTCTTTCAAGAAGAAGTGTCTAGATAACTTAGCCTTTACTATGGAGAGTATTCCTACATCATTCTCAATAATCAAGATGTCATCCACATATAACACCAAGAAGATGATGGTGCTTCCACTTACCTTCTTATACACACAAGGCTCATCTTCATTCTTAATGAAGTCATAAGATTTGATCGCCTCATCAAATCTTATGTTCCAACTTCAAGAAGCTTGCTTTAGTCCATAAATGGACCTAAGCAACCTGTACATCTTATCTGGATAGTCCTTAGACATGAATCCCTTAGACTGTATTATATACACCTCCTCCTCGAGGTTGCTATTGAAGAACACAATTTTTATGTCCATCTGTCAAATCTCATAATCATAGTATACTGTAATAGCTAATAGAATTTGGATGGATTTTAGTATGGCTACTGTTGAATCTCATATTTTGATGATGAAACCACTTAATATGTGTTTATGATTTAATCTATGTTTTGAGTGATGTAGGATGCTTCGATCAGGATGAGACAATTAAAGCAAGAGGAATTGACGTTGCGCCGGAGGAGATCACGTCAGGATATTGGATGGCAGAACGCTTCGGACGTCGGGTATCGGGCCAAGGAGAGCGGAATTGCTCTAAGGATATCGGGGTTACGGAGGTCAACCGCCGATTGGGCAACAAGCCGCAAGAGAGGATGATGCACTGAAGAATCGGACGAAGCGCCAACCAATGACGTGCCGGGCAACAGAATGTCAATTCGCGTTGTAATAATTGTCTAGGTCGGAGTAGAGTTTTGGCTTGTATGTGCAGGATTAACTATGATAACGATGAAGACATAAAGCGAAACAAAGTGTTAGAGTCAAGCGCGAAGGATTTGTTGCGAGTTTGAGAGTTCGACGGAAGTCCGAAGGTTCGTCGAGAATGCAGCCGGAACTAGCCGAGAATGAGTAGGGAGCTTGCCGAAGGGTTTTCCGGAAACTTACCAAAAGGTTTGTTGGAAGTTCACGGAGCTCACCGAGAATGATCGTAGCTTGCCGAAGAAGCTCGTCGGAACTCACCAAGATCAAATCGTGAAGTCTAGGAGCTTGTAGGGAGTCCGTAGAATGGTTTCTAAGAGTTTATCGGAAGACCACCGGAAGCTCGCCGGAAGAAGTCTTGACTTGCGAACTTTGTAATAGCTTAGGAAATGTCTTTAAATTCGTAGTTAGTACGTTAATTAGGGTTAGGATTAAGTGTTAATCCTATAACCCAAGTAGGGGCCAATTAGGCCCGAGTTCGGATTGGTTTGGGCCAAGTTTGAAGCCCAACTAGTGAGCTGAAATAGTGTAGGCAGTGGCACCACCAGATTAGGCGGTGGCACCGCCCAGAACCCGAGAACTGAGCGGTGGCACCACTGGACTAAGCGGTGGCACCGCCCAGAACCCGAGAGGTCGGGCGGTGATAGGCGGTGGCACCGCCAACCTCGAGAACCCAAGAGAATTCAAAATTTAGAGCCCAAATTTGAATCCTCTTGGGGCCTATAAATACCCCTCAATTCTCAGCAGAGAATAGAACCTTTGAGAAGCAAGAGATTGAGATAAAAGTCTTAGCAAAGCCTTTAGCAAGTTTTTATTTTCAATAGCTTGAGTGTTCACATCCCTCTTTCTCTTTGAAAATTTGTAAGAGTGTGAACTACTTGTAAAAGGTTGTAAGAGGGGTATTTATCCTTCCCCTTCAAAGTGATTTGCTAGTGGAAGTTGGGAGCCTCTTCGAAGAAGGCTTCGTAAGTGGATGTAGGTCATTTTGACCGAACCACTTTAAATTGGTGTGTTCTCTGGTTTGCATTTACTTATTGCTATTTACCTTACTGCAAACCTTCATACGTGCTTTACTTCCTCATTACTTTTATTGTACACCTTTACGAACATGCTTTCAAGATAAGCACTTCCGAGTTCGGTTTTTTATCGTACGAAAGATTTTTCCAAAACCGAAGTTTTAATCCGCTGCACTAATTCACCCCCCCCCCCCCCCCCACCCCCCCCCCTCTTAGTGCCGCTCTGATCCTAACAAATGGTATCAGAGCCATGGTTTTCTACTTTGGTTTAACACCCAAATAGAAATGGCTCTTTACGGCTTTCAAGAGGGTCACTCTCTCATTCGTCCTCCCTTTTTCAATTGGACGGACTACCCTTATTGGAAAACTCGAATGAGAGTTTTCTTACTTTCTTTGGATTTGAATTTATGGCACATAGTCGAAAATGGATTTAAAATGTCTTCTCTTCTAATGAACCATTGGAATGATTTGGAGAAGAAGATGTTTTCTTTAAACGCAAAGGTTATGAATGCCTTATTTTGCGCTTTGGACAAAAATGAGTTCAATCGGATTTCTACATGTGAAACGACTTTTGATATTTGGCGAACACTTGAAATCACGCACGAGGGAACTAGTAGAGTCCAAGACTCGAAAGTTAATATTTTATTGCATGATTTTGAGCTTTTTCGAATGCAACCAAGCGAGACTATATGCGACATGTATACCCGTTTCATGGATGTCGTCAATAATCTAAGAGTTCTTGGTAAATCTTTTTCAAATTTTGATCTCGTAAGTAAGATCTTAAGATCCCTTCCAAAAAGGTGGGATCCTAAAATAACCGCAATACAAAAAACAAAAGATTTAAATATTTTTTCACTTGAAGAACTAATTGGTCCGTTGATGACATATGAAATGGTGCACAATGCACATGATGAACATGATGAACAAAATCACCTTCCAAAGAATAGGAAGGATTTGGAACTTCGGACAAATGAATACCACGTGAGCGATGACTCAAGTGATGAGGACAATGATGAACTTGAACTTCAAACACTAAATCTTAATAAGTTTATTAAACAAAAATCTAAAATAAACAATAAACCTGAACGGAGGAAGAGGCCAAAGAAGAGGAAGGCAACCAAGGATGAATCAAAAACTTCCAAAGGTGAAACGGTGAATTGGGCTTTGACGAGCTTCGACTACAAGGTAAGTAACTCAACTCTCTTGAATTATTTTGAAATTACATAATACTTTTCATGAGTTATTTTTAATTTAGTTTAGGATTAATTTTCTTAAAAATTATATGAAAATAAAAAAATTAGAAATCATGCTTATCATTCTAGTAATTTTGAAAATAATCATGAAAATTGTATGTTTATGATAAACAAAATGATTTTGATTAAAAATGCCTTATGAAATATGATATCATGTCTAATAAATTTATTTTTTGAAGTATGCATGATGATGATGAGTTTTGGGTAATTTATAGTTTATTGATTATTGATGATTTCTATAATGATCTTTTACGTTTTATGGATTATCGATTTATACCATGATGCACGGCTTTTGTATGTAAACTAAGCATGAAAAGATAAATTCACCTAAAAAGAAAAATGTATGACTACAACAAATAACAAATGATTTTGGTTGAAAATACTTTATACTCAATGAAACCATCATTGATGAATATGCATTATGTTTAATAGTTTCTTTGGTTTATATGCTCTATCATGATAAATATTTTGAAAATAAATGAAATCATGTTTGATTTGAAGTAATGCATAATGATCATGCTTAATGATGTATTTTTTGATTTGACATAAAAGTGGCTTTAAAAAATGATGTATGTTTTGATTTGACATAAATGAAATAGGCATGCTTATATGAAATAGTGAAGTGTCATGCATAAAGTTGTAATGAAAATATTAATATTTTAATACTATGATTTGATGATTTTATGCATGACATTGTAAAGTTATATATAATGATGCATAATGATGAAATTGTGTAATAAACATATTAAACATTTTGAAACCATGTTTTAGTGTCATGCATATTGATCATGCTTAATAAATCTCGAAATTATGCATGATGAATCTTACAATTTATGGATTATTAATTTTTACCATAATGAAAGTACTTTATTATAATAAATCTTACTCTTTCGATTTTAAACATGATACATGTTTTTATTTGGCATAAATGAAACAAAATCATATGTTTTAAAACAATCGAAAAGAGGGAAACATTCTTGAAAATTATTTTGCTCAATCTTATTGATTTTGATGAATCCATTTGTATCATCCTTGTGAATCTCTTGGATTTTGATAATGATTTTGATGATTTAAATTTGAATAAATTTTTATCGAAATCACAATCTTGATCTCTTGAAATTTATAACATGAAATCCTTTATGAATCAAGATTGTTTTCTATTTAAAAGGAGATTTGTCGAAATGTTTCATAGTCTTTTAGTATTCATGATCTTGATAATTATGTTTTGAAACTTTATGTAAACCAAGAATGTTCATCATGATTCTCTCTTTGAATATTTAAAGAGGAGAATTTTCTAGATAAATCATGATTTTGATGATTAAATATTTGATGTTCATGAATTGAGATCTTGCTCTCCTACTATTCTTTTTGCTATTCACCAAAAGGAAGACTAATTCTAATAAACCATGATATGCTATATGAATTTTATTGTATTCATGAAGTAATATCTCATCACTAATTTTTGTTTATATTCCTTCGTGTGATGATATGAATGTATGAAATACTTATGATATGATTTTTTATACAATTCCATGTATTCGTGAAATATTTATCTCATCACCCAATTAATTCCTCTTGATACTCCTAATGTGATGAAGTGAAATTATGCATGAAATACAAATGGGGAGAAGTTTTGATCATGCATGGTAGGATATAATTTGACAAATTGATACCATCATGATATGAAACATTTATGATTTGCAAGGATGTATGCAATACTTGTGCTTTCTAATTATGATGTGATGTATTATATATGATGTAAATCATGATTTAAAATACTATGAGTCGTTGCTAAAATGATGTATTATAAATATTGATTTAATGTTTTGTATCATGAATACTCTAAATGATGAATGTTTGGTATCATGATCAAAATGTTGACAAATAGTTAAAAATTTTAGTATCATGTATGATATCCTCATAATGTTGATCGATTTATTCAATATCGTGCATGAATCAATATAAGGTTTTTGAAAATGTGCATATTCTAATTTGAAATATGATCATGCACAAATAAGATTGATACTTACCTTTGTTATAATTGATGTAAAGGGTCTTCCCTTCTTTTTGACAATGATAAAGGGGGAGATAGCTAGCTTGCACAAGTCAAGAAGATGCAAAAACTTGATTGCTAGCTTGCCTATCTTAAGTAACAAAGATTGCTAACTTGCTTATTTCAAGAAGCAAAAGTTGTCTTCTTGAACATCACTATCTTGCCTATCTCAAGAAGCAAGACTTGTAACCTGCACATTACAATAGGAAGCAAGAATTGTTAGCTTACACACTTCAACAAGAAAGCTATCTTGTATTTGCTTTCGAAATTTTTACTAGCTTGTATGTTGCAAAACTTGCTCACTTTTTCAAACACTTTGCTAGCTTGCACTTTGTAAAGGAAGCAAAAATAACACTTCTCAAAAGAGAAGAAAGAACTTACTATCTTGAACATCACAAAAATTTGCTACCTTGCATGATGTAAAATTTGCTAAGATCACTATCTCAAAAGAGTTGCTATCTCAAAAAAAGCAAATGTGCTATCTTGCCTATCTCAAAATACAAAACATGCTAACTTGTTACGGAAGCAAAATTGCTAGCTCAAACATTGCAAAGGAAGCAAAAATTTGCTAGCTTGAAACTTGCATATCATGAAAATTGCTAGCTTGTAATCTAAAGAGAAGCAATTAGTTGTTATCTTTAATTGCTAGATTGAATGATGATAAAATTTGATACTATATTTTTCATGCAATGTATGAAACTTTTTATCTCTAAACACATAAGAGTAGGAACTTCTCCTTTTTGTTGATGACAAAGGGGGAGAAGTATGATGACATGACATGTTATGCATAAGTTTATGATGACATGTTGTTTGGATTCTTGAATCCAAGAGTTTCTATCAATAAGCCATATTGATAGGGGGAGTTTGTTTAAACTCCGGGAGTTAAGGTTAACTCAGTCATCAAGTGGTTGTCATCATCAAAAAGGGGGAGATTGTAGAATCTCGTATTTTGATGATGAAACCACTTCATATGTGTTTATGATTTAATCTGCGTTTTGAGTGACGCAGGATGCTTCGATTAGGATGAGACAATTAAAGCAAGAGGAATTGATGTTGTGCCGTAGGAGATCACATCAGGATATTGGATGGCAGAACGCTTCGGACGTCGAGCATCGGGCCAAGGAGAGCGGAATTGCACCAAGGATATCAGGGTTGCGGAGGTCAACCATCGATTGGGCAACAAGTCGCAAGAGAGGACGATGCGTTGAAGAATCGGACGAAGCGCCAACCAATGACGTGCCGGGCAACAGAATATCAATTTGCGTTGTAATAATTGTCTAGATCGGAGTAGAGTTTTGGCTTGTATGTGCAGGATTAACTATGATAACGATGAAGACATAAAGCGAAACAAAGTGTCAGAGTCAAGCGCGAAGGATTTGTTGCGAGTTTGAGAGTTCGACGGAAGTCTGAAGGTTCGTCGGGAATGCTGCCGGAACTAGCCGAGAATGAGTAGGGAGCTTGCCGAAGGGTTTTTCAGAAGCTCGCCGGAAGGTTCGTTGGAAGTTCACGGAGCTCACCGAGAATGATCATAGCTTGCCGAAGAAGCTTGTCGAAACTCGCCAAGATCAAATCGTGAAGTCTAGGAGCTTGCCGAGAGTCCGTAGAATGGTTTTCGAGAGTTTATCGGAAGACAGCCGAAAGTTCACTGGAAGCTCGCTGGAAGAAGTCTTGACTTGCGAACTTTGTAATAGCTTAGGAAATGTCTTTAAATTCGTAGTTAGCACGTTAATTAGGATTAGGATTAAGTGTTAATCTTGTAACCCAAGTAGGGGCCAATTAGGCCCGAATTCGGACTGGTTTGGGCCAAGTTTGAAGCTAACCAGTGAGCTAAAATAGTGTAGGCAGTGGCACCGCCAGATTAGGCGGTGGCACTACCCAGAACCTGAGGACTGAGAGGTGGCACCGCTGGACTGAGAGGTGGCACCGCCCAGAACCCGAGAGGTCGGGCGGTGATAGGCGGTGGCACCGCCACTAACAGGCGGTGGCACCGCCAGCCTTGGAAACCTAAGAGAATTCAAAATTTAGAGTCCAAATTTGAATCCTCTTGGGGCCTATAAATACCCCTCAATTCTCAGCAGAGAATAGAACCTTTGAGAAGTAAGAGATTGGGATAAAAGTCTTAGCAAAGCCTTTAGTAAGTTTTTATTTTCAATAGCTTGAGTGTTCACCTCCCTCTTTCTCTTTGAAAATTTTTAAGAGTGTGAACCACTTGTAAAAGGTTGTAAGAGGGGTATTTGTCCTTCCCCTTCAAAGTGATTTACTAGTGAAAATTGGGAGCCTCTTCGAAGAAGGCTTCGCAAGTGGATGTAGGTCATTTTGACCGAACCACTTTAAATTGGTGTGTTCTCTGGTTTGTATTTACTTATTGCTATTTACCTTACTGCAAACCTTCATATGTGCTTTACTTCCTCATTACTTTTACTGCACACCTTTACGAACACGCTTTCAAGATAAGCACTTCCGAGTTCGGTTTTTTATCATACGAAAGATTTTTCCAAAACTGAAGTTTTAATCCGCTGCACTAATTCACCCCCCCCCTCTTAGTGCCGCTCCGATCCTAACAGCTACGGGTGAGAAGGTTTCATCATAATTAACACCATACCTTTGATGATACCCCTTAGCCATTATCCTTGATTTATAGGTTTTCACCTTTTCATCTACTCCGATCTTCTTCTTGAAGATCCACTTGCAACAAAGGGGTACAATACCCTTGGGTGTATTAACTAGGTTCCAAACCTTGTTGGAGTATATGAAATCAATCTCCAAATTCATGGTTTCTTGCCACTTCCCAGAGTCTATATTAATAATAGCCTCCTCGTAGGTTTGAGGATTAATATTCAAAATATCTTCTCCTATAATATGTCCCATGTTAGGATCAATATGACACTAAGAGTGGGGTTTAAATTAATGCAGCGATAAAATCATGTCGATTCAAAAAACTTCTTATGATGAAAACATATTGGAAAGATGCTTGACTGAAAGGCATTCGAAAGTATAGTGAAAGTAAAAAATCAGTTTACAATTAAAGTAAAGAACTTAAAGTAAATACAAATCAAATTTTTATAGTAGTTCGGTCATTGTGACCTATATCCACTCCCGATTCCTCTTTACTTAAGGCCACCGGCTTCTACTACCGATCTTCCTTTAATAGGCAAAGATCAACTATCCTTTTACACTCTTTCTCCTTTTGATAGGCTCAGGAGAGAACCTTTACAATCTCTCTTTCTTAGACCTCACTTCTCCCTTCAGAAGAACTTTTTAAGTACTAGGAAGAAGGGACTCTAAAAAACTAAGAGAGATTACATAATTTTTCTCAAGTATTCATTCCCCCTTTCAACTCAATTTTTTGCTCAATTCTTGCATATCTATGCAGGAATAGTTGGAGCATTTATAGATCCTAAATGGCTTCAAAAATGAAGCCAAAAAAGGTCTAATCTCGGGTTTCCCAAGTCTTGGCGGTACCACCGCTTGTGCTAGGCGGTACCATCGCTTGCAGCACTAACACTAGGTGGTACCATCACCCAATCTAGCGGTACCACCGCCTGACATTGGGTGGTACCATCGCCTAGTCTGGCGGTACCACCTCTTGACAGTATGGAAAAGTGTACTCTTGTCTTTTCCAGCTCATGGGTGGTTCCTCCTAAGTTTGGGTGACCGAATGAGCCTTCCACTTGGCCCAAAATAGTCTCAAATCAGGCCCAATGGGCCCCTAATTGAGTTATAATAGTTACACCCGAAACTAACTCAATTATGACCTAAATTAACTTGATCTAGAAGAATTATTACAAAGAACAAATCATTTGTTATCCGACATGCCATTGGTTCTTCCAGCGCTTTATCCGATCCTCCAACGCTTTATCCGATCTTTCGGTACATCATTCTCTCCTTTGGCGTATTGCCCAATCGGCATATTGAGGGGTATTTATAGATCCCAAGAGGATTCAAATTTGGCCTCCAAATTTTGAATTCCTTTGGGTTCCCGGAGTTGGTGATGCCACTGCTTGTCAATATCACATTGACTATTTCCTAGCGGTGCCACCGCCTGACCTTTTGGGTGTTGGGCGGTGCCACCACCTAGTCCGGCGGTACCACCACCCAATCCTTCGGGTTTTGGGCGGTGCCACCACCCAGTCTGGCGATGCCACCACTCGTCCTTACGGATCACTGGTTAGGCTCCAAATTTGGCCCAAACCAGTTCATATTAGGGCCTAGTTGGCCCCTAACCAGGTTATAGGATTAATTCTTAATCCTAACCCTAATTATATGTAAACTATGAAATTAAGATATAGTCCTAAGTAGGTTTTCAACCGGCAACGTCGAGTTTCCTTCCGGCGAGCTTTTCGACGATCTTCCGACGAACTTCCGATACACCCTCGGATTTCTTCCGGTGGACTCCCAGTAGGCTCCCGATCTTGTGGCAAGTTCAATGAGTCTTTGGCAAGTAGCCGAACCTTCTCGGTGATCTCCACGAACCTCCGACAATCTCTTCGGTGGACTTCCGAAAACTTTGGCAAGTCCCTGATTTCTTCTCGGTTGGTTCTGGCAGCACTTCCGACGAATCTTCGGACTCTCGGCGGACTCTCGAACACCCATCGAACTTCACTTCGATAGACTTGCTTTATGTCTTCAAGCTATCATAGTTAATCCTACACACTTAAAACAAAACTTCGATCGAGACAATTAATCCTAAGCAATTAATCAAGTTGTTTGGCATGTCATTGGTCCCTCGATGCTTCATCTGATTCTTCGGCACATCGTCCTCTCTTGCGGCCTATTGCCCAATCGGCCAATTGACTCTGCAACTTTGATATCCTTGGCACAATCTTTGCTCTTCTTGGCCCGATACCTGAATTCACGGCCCGAAGCCTTTTGTCGATATGTCGACCGATCCACCGGCCCAACGTCCAATCTTCTGACATGTTCCTCCGGCACAACATGATTTTCCTGCTTTAATTTTTTCATCCTGATCGAAGTATCCTACGTCACTCAAAATGCAGATTAAATCATAAACACATATCAAGTGGTTTCATCATCAAAATACGAGATTCAATAATCTCCCCCTTTTGATGATGACAACCACTTGATGACGGAGTTAACCTTAACTCCCAGAGTTTAAACAAACTCCTCCTATCAATTTGGCTTATTGATAGAAACTCTTGGATTCAAAACTCCAAGCAACATGTCATCATAAACTTATGCATAACATGTCATGTCATCATACTTCTCCCCCTTTGTCATCAATAAAAAGGAGAAGTTCCAACTCTTATATGTTTAGAGATAAAAAGTTCAAATCATTGCATAATAAACATAGTATCAAATTTTATCATCATGAAATCTAGCAATTAAAGATGTGCAAGTTTAGCAACTGTTTGCTTCTCTTTAGGCTACAAGCTAATAATTTTTATGATATACAAGTTTTGCTACATAAAAGCTAGCAAAAATTTCGAAAGCAAATGCAAGATAGCTTTCTTGTGTAAGCTTATGATTCTTGTTTCCTATTGCAATGTGCAAGTTGCAAGTTTTGCTTCTTGAGATAGGCAACATAGCACTTTTGCAATTTTTGTTTCTTAAAATAGGCAAGCTTGTGATGTTCAAGATAGCAAGCTCTTTCTTCTCTTTTGAGAAGTGTCATTTTTACTTCTTTAGCAAAATGCCAAACTAGCAAGAGACAATGTTTCATATGAGGCAAGCAAACAATTTGGCAAATGTTACATTTGCATCTTCTCTTTAGATGTGCAAGAAGGTAAGCAAGTTTTTGCATTTTCTTGACTTGTGCAAGCTAGCTAATTTCTCTTTGAGATGACCCTTTACATCAATTCAAGATAGCACATTAGTAACTCTTTCTCCCCCTTTGTCAATGGCAAAAAGAAAGGAAGACCCTTTACATCAATTTTTAAATCATGACAAAGGTAAGTATCAATCTTATTTGTGCGTCATTATGTTTTCAAATTAAAATATGCACAATTTCAAAACTTTACATTTGTATCCTTACTTCATGCATTATACAAATAAATTAATCACTATAGGCATATAATACATGATACATCATTTTGGTAACAAATCATAGCATTTATCAATATTTTGATCATGATACCAAGCATTCATCATTTAGAGCATTCATGATACACATTATATGCAAATATCATCACAATAAAAAGTAATTGCATGCATAATTTTAAACCATAAATATTTCAAATCATGATGGTATTAATTTATCAAATTGCATCCTACCATGCATGATCAAAACTTCTCCCCATTTGTATTTCATGCATAATTTCATTTCATCACATTAGGAATATCAAGAAGAATTAATTGGTTAATGAGATAAATATTTTATGAATATACAAAATTATATAAAAATCATATCATAAGTGTTTCATGCATTCATATCATTATATGAAGGAATATAAAAAAAATTTGGTGATGAGATATTACTTTACGAATATAATAAAATTCATATAGCATATCATGGTTTATTAGAATTAGTCTTCTTTTTGGTGAATAGCAAAAAGAATAGTAGAAGAGCAAGATTTCAATTCATGCATATCAAATATTCAATCATCAAAATCATGATTCATCTAGAAAATTCTCCTCTTTAAATATTCAAAGAGAGAATCATGATGAACAATCTTGATTTACATAAAGTTTCAAAACATAATTATTAAGATTATGAATACTAAAATACCATGAAACATTTTGACAAATCTCCTTTTAAATGGAAAATAATCTTGATTCATTCAATAGAAAATTTAAATTATAATTACGAGAAATCAAGATCATGATTTCAATAAAACCCATTAAATTCAAATCATTTTCTTAATCCATGAGATTCATAAAAATAATACAAATGGATTCATCAAAGTCAATAAGATAGAGAAAAAGAATTTTCAAGAAAAATACTTTTCTCTATTTAGTTGTTTCATACAAGCATGCCTTTGTCCTTTTTGTGCCAAAAAAAAAAAATATATATATATATATATATCATCAATCATTTAGGATCAAAAAATAAATTTTGTCATAAAAACCATCAAGATTCTAATCATTATTTCAATCTACACATCACGAGAACAATAATTTTGCACTATAGACAATCTCATGTTTTATCATTCAAGCTGGCATATATTTTTACAATTAGCACGCTAACAATTTCCTTTTTCTTTTATAACAGTGATTCAATTATATCATGTGATAAACATATCATAATTACAAAAGAGTATTGAATCATAAAGAAAATCAATTTATGCATAAAATGTTCCAAGCATCAAGGTACATTTTCTCAAATTGTGGATATTGAAAAATCAAGAGAAAACAGCTTAATTGTTCATTTTGAAAAATGTTCTCTTTGATAAAATGAGAGAATCATGATTAACAATCTTGATTTATAAAATGAATACTCAAGTTATAATTCTGAAAAATTAAGAGAAACCGTGATTCATTTTAACAAATCTCCTCTTAAATAAATAATATAAAGAATTCTTAAGAAATCATGAAAAAGATAGAATTCATTCAATCTTTTAAGAGAACAAGACATTAATTCATGCATATAGAATCTTAACTTAAGCATAAGAAATCTCAATTTACAAATTTTGAAAAATCAAGATAAAGCTCATTTAAATCATCAAATCAAGATCATTTTCAAGATATTCACAAAAGTGATACATATAGATTCATTAATTTCCCTTTTTAAAAAATGATAAAGTCAGAAAAATAATTTTTTTAAGAATAAACCTTTCCACTTTTTAGTTGTTTTAGTTCATGTGATTTATTTCATACATCTATGTTCTTTTCTTTTATGGCAAATAAAAACATGTATCAATATTTAGGATCGAAAAAAAAATCACAAAAATCATCATGTATAACTTTTAAAATCTCATACATAAAATCGTCAATCATGGTATCAAAACATTTAATATTTTCATTACATCATTATGCATTGGTTTCATTGAACATAATTTTGAATGATTCTTATAGATAACTAAAACTTCTTTAATTTTAATTTATGTGATTGACTTTATATTAGCATGCTCAAATTTTATTCTTATGTCAAAACTATACATCATGTTTGAAAACCAAAGACAAGGTTCATAAAAAAATCATCAATCCTTTCATACAAAAACCATGCATCGTCATTGAAAATCAATATGGAAATCATCAAAATACATATTCTTGCTTCTCAAGCACATACATAAGATTAATCTTACTAGGTGTACAAGCATTAGATTTATATCTAATATTTTATTACATTAACATAAAACATATAATTTTCATTATCATTTTCAAAATTACGAGCATGATCATATTTTTGTATTTTTATTTTTAAACATTTAATTTTTAAGAAAATTGATTCAAAACTAAATTACAAAAAAAAAGTGCATTATGAAAAGCATTATGTAATTTCGAAGTAAATTAGGGAGATTTTGATTACCTCATCATTGAAAGCGGTTAAGATATAGTTTGCTACCTCGCCTTTATTGATTTTCTCCTCGTCTTCGGAGGAGCTCGATTTATCCCAATTTGTGTTATTCTTCTTGCGTTCCAAGCAAGTGGTTCCGTTCTTTTTATTTTTTAATTTTTGTTTCATTAACTTTTTAAATTTCTTTGTAAGTTCAAATTCACCATCACTTGAGTTTATGCTCAAGTGGTCTTCATGTGTTCTATGTCCCAAATCGTTCCTATTCTTTGGAAGGTTGTTTTGTTCATCATATTCATCATGTGCATTGTGTACTATTTTATATGTCATTAACGAACCAATTATTTTTTCAAGTGGTAAGTTGTTTAGGTTTTTAGCTTCTTGTATCACTGTTACTTTTGAATTCCAATTTTTAGAAAGAGAACGCAAAATCTTGTTTACAAGTTCAAAATCCGAAAAACTTCTACCAAGTGCTTTTAAACTATTGACGATATCCGTAAAATGGGTGTACATGTCAATAACGGTTTCGCTTAGTTTCATTCGAAAGAGTTCAAAATTGTGCATTAAAAGATTGACCTTTGAAATCTTAACACTACTTGTGCCTTCGTGTGTGGTTTTAAAAAAGTGCCAAATATCAAAAGTCGTTTCGCACAAAGAAACCCGATTAAACTCCGTTTTATCTAAGGCGCAAAATAGAGCATTTATAGCTCTAGCATTTAAAGAAAAAGTCTTCTTCTCCAAATCATTCCAATCTTTCATTGGAAGAGAAGACCTTTTAAAGCCGGATTCGATAATATGCCATAAATTCAAATCCAAAGAAAGTAAGAAAATACTCATTCGAGTTTTCCAATAAGTGTAGTCTGTCCCATTAAAAAAGGGAGGACGAATGAGATAGTAACCCTCTTGAAAGCCGAAAAGAGTCATTTCTGTTTAGGTATTAAACCAAAGTAGAAAACCGTGGCTCTGATACTAATTGTTAGGATCGGAGCAGTACTAAGGGGGGGGGGGTGAATTAGTGCAGCGGATTGAAACTTGTAAGTTTGAAATTGATTTCGTAAATGTGTAGAAATTTCAATTCGACGAAGGATAACTTAGTAAAAATAGCTTGAGTAAAAGAAGGAGATGAAAACTAAAAGTTTGCTGCTAAGTAAATAAATGTTTCAGAAAGTTAAACACTAACACATTCAAGGAAAACCATAATTTAAAGTGGTTCGGTCAAATGACCGACATCCACTTGCAAAGTCTTCTTCGATGAGACTCCCAACTTTCACTAGTAAATCACTTTGAAGGGGAAGGACCAAATACCCCTCTTACAACCTTTTTACAAGTGGTTCACACTCTTATAAATTTTTCAAAGAGAAAGAGGGAGGTGAACACTTAAGCTATTGAAAATAAGACTTTGCTAAAACTTTTTCTCAATTTTTAACTTCTCAAAAAGATGTCTCCTCTACTGAGAATTGAGGGATATTTATAGACCCCAAGAGGATTCAAATTTGGGCTCCAAATTTTGAATTCCTTTGGGTTCCCGGAGCTAGCGGTGCCACCGCCTGTCAATGTCACATTGACCGTTTACTGGCGGTGCCATCGCTTGTCGATGGCGTTGCCACCGCCCAATCTTTCGGGTGCTGGGCAGTGCCACCACCCAATCCGACGGTACCACCGCCCAATCCTTCGGGTTCTGGGTGGTGCCACCACCCAGTCTGGCGGTGCCACCGCCCGTCCTTACGGGTCACTGGTTCGGCTCTAAATTTGGCCCAAACTAATTCATATTAGGGCCTAGTTGGCCCCTAACCAGGTTATAGGATTAATTCTTAATCCTAATCCTAATTACATGCAAACTAAAAAATTAAGACATAGTCCTAAACAGGTTTTTAACCGGCAACGTCAAGTTTCCTTCCAACGATCTTCCGATTGACTTCCGATACACCCTCGGATTTCTTCCGATAGGCTCCTAGCAGGCTCCTGATCTTGTGGCGAGTTCAGCGAGCCTTTGGTAAGTAGCCAAACCTTCTCGGTGATCTCTGTGAACCTCCAACGATCTCTTCGGTGGACTTTCAAAAACTTTGGCAAGTCCCCGATTTCTTCTCGGTTGGTTCCGACAGCACTTCCGATGAATCTTCGGACTCTCGGCGGACTCTCGAACACCCATCGAACTTGACTCCGATAGACTTGCTTTATGTCTTCAAGATATCGTAGTTAATCTTGCACACTTAAAACAAAACTTCGATCGAGACAATTAATCCTAAGCAATTAATCAAATTGTCCGGCATGTCATTGGTCTCTCGACGCTTCGTTTGATTCTTCGGCACATCGTCCTCTCTTGCGTTCTATTGCCTAATCGGTCAGTTGACTCCACAACTCCAATATCCTTGGCACAATCTTAGCTCTTCTTGGCCCGATGCCCGAATCCACGACCCGAAGCCTTCTGTCAATACGTCGATCGATCCACTGGCCCGACGTCTAATCTTCTGACATGTTCCTCTGGCGCAACATGATTTTCCTACTTTAATTGTCTCATCATGATCGAAGTATCCTATGTGTCTCAAAACACAGATTAAATCATAAACACATATCAATGGTTTCATCATCAAAATTCAAGATTCAATAGTATCCCAATTATTCTCTTGTGATTATTGCTACGGTTTTGGGCAAGAGATTGAAATTTGTATATTTATTATTTTTATAGTGGATTATCTCTAGTTTGTCCCGTGGTTTTTACCCTTTACATTGGAGGGGTTTTCTACGTATCTCTTGGTGTTCTATTTGATTGTGATTCCATTTAATTACACTGTATGTTATAGCCTGCTAGTATTTGTTCATATACAAAAGTTATTTCTCTTTATATCCCATCAACTAGTATCATAGCAGGGTTTTGGTGATTTAATTTTGTATTTGAACATGGAGGCCAATAGTGTTTCTCGCATGATTAGTTTAAATAGAAATAATTGGATGATATGGAAACCAAGAATGGAAGATCTTGTGTATTGCAAAGATTTGTATAGACCTTTGTAGGGGGATAATGCAAAGCTCACAACTATGATAGATAATGAGTGGAAGAGGTTAGATAAAAAAACAGCTGGGTTTTTTTTTACAATGGCTTGATGATAGTGTCTTTCACCATGTTTCTGCTGAAATTTCTACACATTCTCTTTGGAAAAAATTGGAAAGTCTCTATGAAAGAAAAACAGCTGGCAACAAAGCTTTTTTTATTAGAAAACTTGTGAATCTAAAATATAGAGAGAGTGCTTCTATTGCTGAGCATTTGAATGAAATGTAGAGTATCACTAACCAGTTATCCTCTATGAAAATGTCTCTTGATGAATTGTAGGCTGTTAGGACTCTAGCTAGGAGAGTCCTAATTGAGAGGGACATTCATGTAAAACCTACCTAAGCCAACCCCTATTAAAGAGGTAAAGAGGCCGGCTAGGGTTAGAAGGTTGTTTCTTAGAGAAGAATTATGAGTTGTAAAGGAATAGGAGTCTTGAGTAGGAGTCCTATTATGAGTTGGTTAGAAGTAGGAGTCTTGAGTAAGAGTCCTATTAGGAGTTAGGGTTTAGAAGCCCTATAAATAGCCATATATTCCTTCTCTTTTTATAAGCAATAGATGAATCATTTCTACAGCCTTTGAGTAGCAACTTGGAGGGAGGAACCCCTATAGAGTTCCAAGGAGGCCGATCCCCTAAAAAAATTAACCCCAAGTTAAGAATCTGCAAGGGTTCTATCACCTAGTATTAGAGTAGCGTTCTTGGCATCTCGCTACCCTTCCATAGCCATCCATCAGCCCTCCATAGTCACCCAAAGCAATTCCCACAATTGCTTAAAAGATCGTCGCCAAATTCTATCGTCATCTCTACCACCGCGGATCTGTTGAATCTCGGATTTTGATGATGAAGTCAATTGCCATTTGTTTATCTAATCTATTTGTTGAGATAAGTGTGAAAGATTAATTACGATGGTAGTAAGACATGTAGCAGGTGTTGAGCCGGGGTCAAGACCAAGATCATATTGGGAATTCAAGAGTTCGTCGGAAGTTCGGACGTTCATCGGAAGTTCTATAGGAACAATCCGAGAAGTCTAGGAACGTGCCAAAGAAGCTCATCGGAACTTACCAAAAAGATCGTCGCGAAGTCCACGAGCTTGCCAGGAGTCCGCCGGAGCATCGCTGAGGGTTCGTCGGAAGCTCATCGGAAGAAGCGATTGACGCACTAGAACACAAATTGCAGTAATGATGTCTTAATCGTCATAGTATATAGATTAAGTTAGGATTGGGAGGTGATCCCACTAACTTAATCAGGGGCCAACTGGGCCCTTAAAAGACCCAAATTGGGCTGAATGGAATAGCCCAATCGGACCCAAAATTCTTGGCCAACGGTGGCAACGCCAGGGCTGGCGGTGGCACCACCCAGGAGACTCGGTCTCCCAGGAGTTCTGGGCGGTAGTACCGCCCTTGTTAGGCGGTGGTACTGCATGAGCTTGGTCTTTGAGCATTGTCAAGTGGTAGTACCGCCCAGACTGAGTGGTAGTATCGCTCAATGACAGATGACAAGCGGTAGTACTGCCCAGTTATGGCGGTGGTACCACCAGGACCACGAAAATCCGAGAATTGACACTTTTGAGCTCCAATTTCAAACTGATTGGGGCCTATATAAACCCCACCCTTTCCTACATGAAAGGGCATCGAAAGCTTGCTTTAATTCTAAGTATTTGAAGGCTTAAAAGTGTTGTAAAAGCTAGAGTTCTTGTCCCTCTTTCTTTCTAAGTGTTGATCATTCAAGAGAGGAGTGAAAACTTATAAGGGTTGTCTCCTAAGCCTGTCAAAAGGAGAAAAGCTATAAAAGGGTGGTTGGCCTTCGCCTATTGAAGGAAGGCCTCTAGTGGACGTCGGTGATCTCGTCAGAGGAGGAAGCCAAAAGTGGATGTAGGTCAAGATTGACCGAACCACTCTAAATCTCGGTTTACATTTACTTTCTGCTATTTATCTTAACTGCAAACTACCTTCATTGCTTTACATCAACTACAATTTCGCACACTCAATTTAAAGATCTTTCTGAAATGGTTTTTGATGAAATCAGATTTTAATTGACGAAAGTTTTCTACTGCACTAATTCACCCCCCCCCCCCCCCCCCCCCTCTTTGTGCACTCTTGATCCTAACAATTGGTATCAGAGCGGGTTCACTCTCAGTTGGATTAAAACCCAAGAGAGATGGCATTTGTCGGAAAATAACAAGGTCACTCTATTACATGTCCGCCCATGTTCAATGGGACAGATTACACCTATTGGAAGACTCGAATGAGGATCTTCCTTATTTCCATGGATTTTGAGATTTGGAATATTGTAGAAAATAGATTTTCAAAGTCTTCTCTTCCAATGATCGATTGGAATGAATTGGAGAAGAAGACTTTCGCTCTAAATGCATAGGCTATGAATGCCTTATTTTGTGCACTAGATAAAAACAAGTTCAATCGTCTTTCGATTTGTGAAACTGCATTTGATATTTGGAATACACTCGAAGCGACTCACGAAGGTATGAGTAGAATGAAAGAGTCAAAAATCAATCTTTTAGTACATTCTTATGAACTTTTTTGAATAAAACTAAGTGAGACCATAGGAGACATGTACACCCATTTTACGGATGTCGTTAATGGTCTAAAAGAACTCGGTAAAAGTTTTTCGGATTTCGAGCTCATTAATAAAATTCTAAGATCCCTTCCAAAGAGTTGGGACCCTAAAGTCATGGTCATTCAAGAGGCTAAAGATTTAAACAACTTCCCTCTTGAAGAATTAGTCGGGTCACTAATAACCTACGAAATGACTTGCAAAGCTCATGAAGAGCATAAGGACACCCTTCCAAAGAACAGGAAGGATATGACACTTAGAACTCAAGAAGACTACTTGAGAGAAAACTCAAGTGATGAGAGCTTTGACGATGACTTGGCACTTTTAACAAGAAAACTCAAAAAAATTATTAAAAAAACAAATTTAAAAATGAAACTAAAAGTAAATTTGAACCCAAGAAAGACCAAGTAATTTGCTACGAATGCAAGAAGCCGGGACACTATAAAAGTGAATATCCCCAAGCAAAGAAGAGAACACCAAAGAAGAAGGCGCTCAAAGCAACATGGGATGACTCAAGCGCATCCGAAGCGGAGTCCAACACCAAGCAAGTTGCTCATTATGCATTAATGGCCATTGGAGAGGAGGTAACAAATTTAATTGATGCAGATTTATCATTCGATGAATTGTTAAATACTTTTCATGATTTATTTAATGAATGCAAAACAATTAGTAGAAAATATAAATTGTTAAAAAAGGAGCATGATACTCTTGTTAATAATTTTGTTAAATTAAAAATGAGCATAATGATAGTTTAGCTCCATGTACAAAATGTCATAACTTAGAAATACTCCAAAAGGAGAACTTGCTACTCAAGGACACCTTAAAGAAATTTGAGGTTGGTAGCAAGTCCTTAAACATAATCCTTACCAATAAGGGTCACGTTCATAAAAGAAGTGGAATCGGATTTATGAGAAGCTCTCACTAAAATCCAACCACTTTCATTAAAGGCCCTATCTTGCATATTTCGCACCAAAACAAATGCAACTTTTGTTGCAAACATGGACATAGAACTTATCATTGTCCATTCAAGAAAGTTAGTCTAAATAAATTGATTTTGGTTCCAAAAGGAACCATTAAGAACTCCATGCAACATGATAAGCAATTTAGATCGGTTTTTGAGACACCCAAGTTCAAATGGGTACCTAAAAATCATCATTTTTTGTAGAAACATATATCACCACAAGCTAGGAGCAAGAGATGGTACCTTGATAGTGGATGCTTAAGGCATATGATCAGAGATCCATCTCATTTCTCTAAGCTCACTAGCATAGACGAAGGCTATGTCACCTTCGGAGACAACAACAAGGGTAAAATCATTGGCAAAGGAACCATAGGTAATAAATCCAACTTCTTTATTGAAGATGTTTTGCTAGTTGATGGTTTAAAACATAACATTTTAAGCATTAGTCAATTGTGTGATAAAGGATATATTGTTAAATTCGAATCTAATGCTTGCATTATTGAAAAATCATACAAGAACACATCTATGATTGCATTAAAACAAAATAACATATACACTATTGACATCAATGATTTTTGCAATGAAATGTGTTTTTCAGTTTTGAATGACAATGCTTGGCTTTAGCATAGGAGATTAGGTTATGCTAGCATGAAATTAATCACCCAAATTTCATCCAAAGAACTTGTAAGAGGAATTTCTCATATCAAGTTTATCAAAGATAATGTGTGTGATGCTTGTCAATTAGAAAAACAAACAAAAGGTAGCTTCAAATCTAAGAATCAAATAAGCACCTCTAGACCTTTGCAATTGATCCATATGGACTTATTCGGACCAATCTCTACATCAAGCCTAGGAGGTAGCAAATACGCTCTTGTTATTGTAGATGATTATAATAGATACACATGAACTTATTTTTTGAAACATAAAAGTGAATGCTTTAGATATTTCACCAAGTTTTGTAAACTTGTTCAAAATAAAAAGGGTTTTATGATTTCATCAATTCGAAGTGATCATGGTGGTGAATTTTAAAACCATAATTTCCAAGATTTTTGTGAATCTAATGGATACAACCACAACTTCTCTACTTTAAGAAATCCTCAACAAAATGGAGTAATAGAAAGAAAGAATAGAAATTTACATGAAATGACAAGAACTAGAATGAACATAGCCTACCCAAATATTTTTGGGTCGAAGCCATAAACATGGCTTACTATGTCATGAATAGAGTTCTAGTAAGACCCTTACTCACCAAAACTCCTTATGAGTTATAGAATAACAAAAAAATCAATGTTTCATATTTTAAAGTTTTTGGGTATAAGTGTTTTATCTTGAATGAAAAAGATATCTTAGGAAAATTTGATGTTAAATCCGATGAAAGAATTTTTCTTGGCTATTCTTCGATTTCTAAAGCATTTCGTGTCTTCAATAAAAGAACTTTAATTATAGAAGAATCCATTCATGTTGTTTCTAATGAGATTTTTAAAATTAAGAAAAATAATTTTGATTATGATATTAACTTTGATACCTTGAATTTAAATGAAAACCCTTCTCCAACTAGCAACTTGGATACATCCACTTCCGAAATATCCTTACCCAAGGATTGAAAGTGTAGATGCTCATCCTAAGGAGCTAATCATAGGAGACACATCTAAAGGGGTTCAAACACATTCTTCTCTTAAAAATTTTTTTGCCAACGCCGCTTTTCTCTCCCAAATTGAACCTAAATATATTGACGAAGCCATGAAAGATGATTCATGGATTATCACAATGCAAGATGAGTTAAATCAATTTGAGAGAAATGGGTCTTTAGAAATAAGCAAGATAAATCTGGTATCGTGGTTAGAAACAAGATTAGATTAGTGGCCAAAGGTTTCAACCAAGAAGAAGGTATCGATTACGAAGAAACCTTCGCTTCTGTGGCTCGATTAAAAGCCAGAAGGATACTCCTTGCCTATGTTAATAGTAATAATTTTAAGTTGTTTCAAATGGATGTTAAAAGTGCTTTTCTAAATGGCTTTATTTCTAAAGAAGTGTATGTTGAACAACCTCCTGGATTTGAGAATAATAGTCTCCCTAATTATGTGTTTAAATTAACTAAAGCTCTCTATGGTTTAAAACAAGCCCCAAGGGCTTGGTATAAGAGACTTAGTTTATTTCTTATTGAAAATAATTTTTCTAAAGACAAGGTCGATACTATATTGTTTATCAAAAATTTTAAAAATAATTTTCTCATTTTTCAAATTTATGTTGATGATATTATCTTTGGTTCCACGAACGAATCTCTTTGTGAATCTTTTGCTAAAAGTATGAGCTTTGAATTTGAAATGAGTTTAATGGGAGAATTAATCTTCTTTTTAGGTTTACAAATCAAACAACTAAGTAATGACACATTTATTAGTCAAACAAAATACGCTTTAGATTTACTAAAAAGGTTTAATATGGATAGCTCAAAAGCTATTAACACCCCTATGAGCACCTCCACTAAGTTAGAAATGGATAAAAGTGGAGAAAGCTTTGATTAAAAAACTTATAGGGGTATGATAGGAAGTTTACTTTACCTCACTACAACTAAACCGGATATCATGTTTAGTATAGGACTTTATGCTAGGTTTCAATCTAATCCTAAGATATCTCATCTCAAAGCAGTTAAAAGAATACTTAGATATCTTAAAGGAACCACAAATCTAGGATTATGATATCCAAAATCCAAGAATTTTGAGTTAATTGCTTATGCTGATGCGGATTTTGCTAAATGTAAACTAGATAGAAAAAGCACAGGAACATGTCAATTTTTAGGACATGCCCTTGTTTCCTAGTCATCCAAGAAACAAAACTCAGTTGCACTATCAATAACCGAAGCTGAGTATATTGCAGCTAGTGCATGCTGTCCACAAGTTGTGTGGATGAAAAACACCTTAGAAGATTATAAAATTCATCTTAAAAATATTCTCATTAAATGTGATAACACAAGTGTAGTATGTTTAACAAAGAATTCCATTCAACACTCTAGAACAAAACATATTAACATTAGGCATCACTTTATACGAGATCATGTCACTAATCATGATGTAATCCTAAAGTTTATTAATACAAAACATCAATTGACCGATATTTTTCTAAAACCTTTAATTGAAGAATAATTTTATTTTATTAGAAGAGAATTAGGAATGTTGACTTGTCCGAATGCATGAATTTATTAAATCTCATTTTTGGACTTTCTTGATTCTTTAATCATTCACTTAAATTTTGTATTGAAAATTGTGTGCCTTGGTGCTATAAGTTTCCATGATGAGCATGTTATATTCTCATTGTGATTTGAGAAGATTCATTCATACATCGGATTCTTAATCTTTAAGTACTACAAAGCACTAATAATTTTGCTTCATAATTATGATTGAAGAGTCATAACAAAACTTTGTCCGAATGAATGATTTTGTACTTCTCTTCCGGACTTAAGGTATTTCTTGAATGGAGCTTTCATGAGCCTATACTATATCAAATTTATTACATATCCATGTTCCATCACTAAATAATTTTTGATATATGAAATTAATTGATAAATGCATCTCTCATGGACTTATCTTTTGTAATTTTTTTTTTGAGAAATAGATTTGATGTAATCATTCTTTCACATAAATTCCTTCTTGATGAAGGAAGATTTTTTTTAGATGGACACTAGCAAGGATTTAATTTCACATGTATATCTTGATCCTTGTAAAAATGAAGTATGATTTAATCTCTTATCGTTTTTAAACTTCATTCAAAGTTAATTTTCAATGGCTTTCCTCCTTCATGCAAAATGTTAATGACAAATAAAAAGGGAAGAAGTAATGAAAGCTATCTTCTTAATGGACTTTTAAATAATACAATGTCATGATTGCTTGAAAAATAAGTTGTATGAATGGTATCTTATAGCTTATTGTTGAAAAATGACATGAATCTTTTTATGACATGAATTTTTACCACACTTGAAATACGCTTGAATCGCTCTCCTTTTTGTTGATGACAAAGGGGGAGAAATATGTGGTAAATTGATGATAGAATGAATTGCTATACACTTGAAATGTTTGCATTATGTTAAGATATCTAGAGCTTACATTGCAATTTTACAATGTTGTTATCTTACCATATAATGATTTGCTATGATTGCTATCCTTCATGTTTCAAATATAAGACTTGAAAATGGATGTCATGCCTTGATATCATTTTCAGAATTGCTATATCATGATAGGAATTATGATGAGGGTATTGATAAGTTTAAATGAAATTAACTTATCAATATGTCTCTTGAATTCAAAGGCTTTGAACTCAAGAATGACTTATCTCAAGTATGGCATATAGATAGGGGGAGTTAAGGTTAACCCGTCATCAATTGATTGTCATCATCAAAAAGGGGGAGATTGTTGAATCTTAGATTTTGATGATGAAGTCAATTGTCATTTGTTTATCTAATCTATATGTTGAGATAAGTGTGGAAGATTAACTACGATGGTAGTAAGACATGCAGCAGGTGTTGAGCCGGAGTTAAGACCAAGATCACATTGGGAGTTCGAGAGTTCATCGGAAGTTCTACAGGAACAATCCGAGAAGTCCAGAAGCTTGCCAAAGAAGCTCGTTGAAACTCACCCAGAAGATCGTCATAAATTCCAAGAGCTTGCCGGGAGTCCGCCGGAGCATCGCCGAGGGTTCATCGGATGTTCGCCGGAAGCTCGCCGAAAGAAGTGATTGACATACTAGAACACGAATTGCAATAATGATGTCTTAATTGTTGTAGTTAGTATATAGATTAAGTTAGGATTGGAAGATGATCTCACTAACTTAATCAGGGGCCAACTAAGCCCTTAACGGCCCCAAAATAGGTCGAATGGAACAGCCCATTTGGACCCAGAATTCCTAGCCGATGGTCGCACCGTTAGGGCCGGCGGTGGCACCAACCGAGAAGAAATCGGGAACCTGTCGGAATTTTTGGAAGTTCGCCGAAGAGATCGTCAGAGGTTCGCGGAGATCACTGAGAAGGCTCGGCTACTCGTTGAAGTCATCACAAGATCGGGAGCTTGCTGGGAGTCCGTCGGAAGAAGTTCGTCGGAAAGCTCGCCGGAACAAGACTCGACGTTCGCGGTTGAAAACTTGCTTAGGATGTTTTTAGTTATGTAGTTCACATGTAATTAGGATTAGGATTAAAAGATAATCCTATATCCTGGTTAGGGGCCAATTGGGCCCAAAATTAGACTTGGTTTGGGCTAAATTTAAAGCCCAACCAGTGAACCGAAGGGTCTAGCGGTGGCACCGCCAAATTGGGCGGTGGCACTGCCCAGCACCCGAGAGCCAGGTGGTGGCACCGCCCAGCACCCGAGAGCAAGGCGGTGGCGTCGCTTGGTTGGGCGGTGGCACCGCCAGTCCACTATCAGTGTCAGACACTGACAGGCGGTGGCACCGCCAGTATCGGGAACCAAAGAGAATTTAAATTTTGGAGCCCAAATTTGAATCCTCTTGAGGCCTATAAATACCCCTCAATTCTCAACTGAGATTACAACTTTTTGAGAAGCAAAGATTGAGAAAAAGATCTTAGAAAAGTCTTAGCAAGTCTTGTTTTTCAATTTGCTAGAGTGTTCACCTCCTTCTTTCTTGCTGAAAATTTGTAAGAGTGTGAACTGCTTGTAAAAGGTTGTAAGAGGGGTATTTGCCCTTCCCTTTCAAGAGATTTGCTAGTGGAAGGTGGGAGCCTCATCGAAGAGGGCCTCGCAAGTGGATGTAGGTCATTTGACCGAACCACTTTAAAATTGGCGTGATCTCTGGTTTACATTTTCTTATTGCTATTTACATTACTGCAAACCTTCTTACGTGTTTTATTTCCTCATTACCTTTGCTGCACACCTTTACGAACACACGTTCAAGTTAAGCTTTTCAAGTTCGGTTTTTATCGTACGAAAGATTTTTCGAAACCAACATTTTAATCCGCTGTACTAATTCACACCCCCCCCCCCTTAGTGCTGCTCTAATCCTAACAATTGGTATCAGAGCTAGGCTCACTCTTATATTTGGTTTGATACCCAAGAGAGATGGCTTACTCCGGCATACATGAGGGTCATTCTATTATACGTCCACCCATGTTTAATGGGTCGGATTATACTTATTGGAAGACTCGTATGAGGATCTTCCTCATTTCCATGGATTTTGAGCTTTGGACTATTGTCGAAAACGGATTTCAAAAATCTTCTCTTCCGATGAGCGAATGGAATAAATCGGAGAAGAAGGTTTTTGCTTTAAACGCAAAGGCTATGAATGCCTTGTTTTGTGCACTAGATAAAAATGAATTTAATCGTGTTTTAATTTGTGATTCAGCTTTTGATATTTGGAGAACTTTTGAGGTCACTCATGAAGGCACTAACCGAGTGAAAGAGTCCAAAATCAACATCCATGTGCACTCTTACGAACTTTTCCGAATGAAACCAAGTGAGTCCATCGGAGACATGTACACCCGGTTCACGAATGTCATCAATGGACTCAAAGCTCTTGGTAAAGATTTTACTAACTTTGAACTAGTAACTAAAATCTTAAGATCCCTCTCTAAAAGTTGGAATCCAAAAGTTACGCCATTCAAGAGGCCAAAGACCTTAAAACCTTCCCTCTTGAAGAACTTATTGGGTCTCTAATGACCTACGAAATGACATGTCAAGCTCATGACGAGCTCGAGAACCCCCTTCCAAAGAACAGGAAGGATATGGCACTCACATCATAAGAAGATCACTTGAAAGGAATATCAAGTGATGAGGACAGTGACAATGACATTGTACTTTTGACTCAAAAATTTAAAAAATATTTAAGAAAGAATAAATTTAAAAATAATACAAAAAATAAATTTGAACACAAGAAGGACCAAGTGATTTGCTATGAGTACAAAAAACTGGGACACTACAAGAACGATTGTCCTCAAGCCAAAAAGAACAATCGAGGACTAACCCACCATATCTATTCCCAACCAAAGCCTTGACAACCGAGGACTAACCCAAGAAGAACTCAAGAAAAATTCAACAAAGGATTTGTACTATGATGAAAAGTGGAGTATGGAGTACCAATGTAAATAAGGGTAACATATGATGATTGAGCCAATTGGAGAGGAACTGAAAGCAGAAGAGTTGGACTTCGATCATGAAGGTATAAATTCTAATGAAGACGTTGAACCTACTATATATACAATGCATACATTAGCCGACTACTCTAACCCATAAACTATGGAAGTTGTCGGAACTCTAGAGCATCAGCCTATTATAGTTTCGATTGATACTGGTAGCACTAACAATTTTATGGACAGTGAGACTATTGACCGATTGGCCCACCACATTGAAGACTATGACAGATTCAAAGTAAAGATCGTTGATGGATGGATTTTTACTTATGATAGCAAAGGTTCAAAGATAAAATTGATTATACAGGGTCAGAAGTTTCATGCAACGATTACTACACTGAAAGACCGACCTGTTGCTTACACTATCAAAAAGTGGAGACCATACTTGATCAATGGGTTATGATTCGTTGCAGATAGTCTATGGCTAAAGTGCTGAAAGAGAAGCTCCCCGAGATTGATGCTGCTCAACCTTGAGGACAAGGTTGATTTGAAGAGGGAGAAACTGTTAGGACCCTTTTTCTGAGCTTTTAAATAATGTTTATTGAGTCTGTTTAGTCCAGTTGTTTATTGAGTCGGTTTGGTTCAGTTAGAGTCAAGTAGAGGTTTATTTAATATTTATTTATTATTAGAGTTCAAGTCCTGATGGACTCTGGGTGGAACTTTATAAATAGAGATGTAACTGCTTCTTTTTAGTAATATATAAAAAATACTATTATGCCTTTTGACAAACCCTAGAAGGCTGATCCCCTCGAAGCGATCAAGGAGAGCCGATCCCCTCGAAGTGATCAAGGAGGCCGATCCCCTCGTAGTGATCATCCCCTTTCTCTTCTACTTTTTTATCATAAGACTTTAGGGTCTTATCATTTGGTATCAGAGCGACGATAAGACTTTAGGGTCTTATCACTAACCAATTGCATCAAGCCCGAAGAGATAACTTCCAAGAGAGGAGAGGCTCTATGACTAACCCCAACTATCCATGCATGAGAGTGGACTTCCCTAGATGAAAAAAAGGAGAACTAATTGGTTGGATCTCGCGCGCGGAGCGATATTTTCGGTACCACAAAACTGTGGACGTATCTATGGTGAAAATTACAGCTATATATCTTGAAGGGGATGTCATACAGTGGTTTAACTAGTTTGAACACACTCATGGAGTCCTTTCATGGTGACAATTCAAAGAAAGACTGTTGATCTGCTTCGGACCAACCGATTACGAGAATATTGATGGACAACTAGCAAAGATCCGACAAACCTCCACCATTCAAGAGTACCAAACCAGGTTTGAAAGGTTATCTAATCAAACTCATGATTGGTCTCTTTCGCACGATTTCAAGAGGAGCGATTGAACCATAAAGCCCGGAGGACTAGGGTTACACCCCAACCAGCAATACCAAAGCCCTCAGCCCCCCCTATTATCAACTGAGTCCCTACACTGAAAATTTTAACAAGAGAAGCACTTCGGGAGCGATCTGTGAAGGGGTTATGTCGGCATTGTGATGAGCCATGGAGCAGTGAGCATCGCTATAGTAAAGGGAGACTTCTTATGATTGAACCAGTAGAAGAAGATGTCATTGAATATTTAGAGGAGAGTCTTGAACATGAAAAAGAAGATGCAACAGAAGAGCCACAACCGACCGAAGTTACGGCAGATACACTAGCCGGCTACTCAAACCCGCAAACTATGAAAGTTGGAGGCCTTCTCAAACAATAACTGATCACTATTTTCATTAACACGAGCAGTACTAATAACTTCCTAAATAGTAAGGTTGCTGTCCGGATGACCTTACCTATCAAGAATTGTAGTAGGTTTTGTTAGGATCGGAGCAGCACTAAGAGGGGGGGGGGTGAATTAGTGCAGCGGTAAAGTATGATAAACTTTTGACAATTTAAACACTTTCGGAAACTTCGTACGATAAAAGCAACGTTTCATTTGAAATCATTTCGATTGTGTTTTAACTTGAAGGAATATGTAAGAAGGAGACAAAGAAGTAGAGCATCAAAGTGCAAATGGTTTGCAGTAATATAAATGACAATAAGTAAATGCAAACCAGAGATTACGCCGATTTTAAAGTGGTTCGGTCAAATGACCTACATCCACTTGCGAGGCCCCTCTTCGATGAGGCTCCCACCTTCCACTAGCAAATCTCTTGAAGGGGAAGGGTAAATACCCCTCTTATAACTTTTTACAAGCGGTTCACTCTCTTACAGATTTTCAGCAAGAAAGAAGGAGGTGAACACTAGCAAATTGAAAACAAGACCTTGCTAAGACTTTTCTAAGACATTTCTCTCAATCAATTGCTTCTCAAAAAGTTATAATCTCAGCTGAGATTTGAGGGGTATTTATAGGCCTCAAGAGGATTCAAATTTGGGCTCCAAAATTTGAATTCTCTTTGGTTCCCGATGCTAGCGGTGGCACCGCCTGTCAGTGGCGGTGCCACCGCCTGTCAGTGTCTGACACTGACAGTGGACTGGCGGTGCCACCGCCCAGCTCTCGGGTGCTAGACGGTGCCACCGCCCAGCTCTCGGGTGCTGGACGGTGCAACCGCCCAGTCTGGCGGTGCCACAGCCAGACCCTTCGATTCACTGGTTGGGCTTTAAATTTAGCCCAAACCAAGTCTAATTTTGGGCCCAGTTGGCCCCTAACCTGGATATAGGATTATCTCTTAATCCTAATCCTAATTATAAGTGAACTACATAACTAAAAACATCCTAAGCAAGTTTTCAACCGCGAACGTCGAGTCTTGTTCCGGCGAGCTTTCCGACGAACTTCTTCCGACGGACTCCCAACAAGTTCCCGATCTTGTGATGACTTCAATGAGTAGCCGAGCCTTCTTGGTGATCTCCGCGAACCTCCGATGATCTCTTCGGCGAACTTTCAAAAATTTCGACAGGTTCCCGATTTCTTTTCAGTTGGTTCCGGCAGCATCTCCGACGATTCTTCGGACTCTCAAACGTCCATCGAACTTGACTCTGGTATTCTTGCTTTATGTTTTCTGGTTATCGTAGTTAATCCTACACACTTAACTCAATAATATGGATTAGATCAATTAACCCATCAATTGATTTTATCATCAAAATCCGAGATTCAACAATCTCCCCCTTTTTGATGATGACAATCAATTGATGACGGAGTTAAACATAACTCCCCCTATCTATATGCCATATTATGAGAAGATGAAAACACTTGAATTCCATTCATTGAATTTAAGCATAAACCGATAAGTTCTAACCGTAGAACTTATTGTTATTCTCATTAAGCATAAGTAAATATGAAACTTCGATGAATATCATTTTAAGTCGAATAATAAGAGACAATTTTTACTACGACAGGAGATAAAGATTTTCAACATAAATTTCATGATATAAATGTAAGGCATGCTTTCAATATAATCAATCAATCTTGCGATATTCTCAAAGATTTTGCAAGGCATATAAGACATTCATATCACACAAGCTTTTGTAATTCATATTAGTCATGTTATCGATGCGCATAAGACATTTTCATTAAGTCATGCTATCGAAATGGTATAAGGCATCACTTAGTCATCACTTCTCCCCCTTTGTCATCAACAAAAAGGGAATAAGACTTGAAGCACATAATTTGTGATTATAACATCAGGAATTCAGCATTGATCATACAAAAATTCAGCATAATTCGAATACAGACTCATTCAAATTCAAATCGTCAACTTGAAACTCATAGTCAAGCCATCAAAATCAATTTCGAGATTCACAAAATGTCATAAAATCATTTTTGATCAGATGGGAGCAGTGTTTGACTCAAGATAGGATAATTTAACGTTTCATTTAGAATCGAAAGAAAAGGATCAAATGCACCAAGGAACGGAGAGAGGATGAAAAACTTTACGGAAAATCCATTCAAACAAGTTTATTCTTAGGGATAATTTAATATACCTAATTCCCTTCTAATGAATTCAAATTGGTCTTTATTCAAAGCTTTTGTAAATATATCTGCTAATTGATGCTTTGTATCAATGAATTCTAGAACAACATTATTGTTAAGGACATGATCGCGTATGAAATGATGCCTAACGTCAATGTGCTTAGTTCTAGAGTGCTGAATTTGATTTTTGGTGAGGCATATGGCACTAGTATTATCACATTTTATGGGAATATTTTTTAAATGAATTCCATAGTCTTTTAATGTATTTTTCATCCAAACAACTTGTGCACAGCATGCACTTGCAGCAATGTATTTGGCTTCCGCCGTAGATGATGCAACTGAATTTTGTTTCTTGGAAGTCTAAGAAACAAGTGCATGTCCTAAAAATTGGTATGTTCCGGATGTACTTTTTCTATCTATCCTGCATCCGCCAAAATCGGCATCTGCATAAACTATTAAATCGAATTTTTCAGATTTTGGATACCACAATCCTAAATTTAGAGTTCCTTTAAGATACCTAAATATTCTTTTAACACTCTTAAGATGAGATAATTTAGGATTAGATTGAAACCTAGTGCAAAGTCCTACACTAAACATAATATCCGGTCTAGTCGCGGTGAGGTAGAGCAGCCTACCTATCATTCCCCTATATGTTTTTTGATCGAAATTTTCACTATTTTCATCCACATCTAACTTAGTTGAAGTACTCATAGGGGTGTTTATTGCTTTTGAATTATCCATGTTAAATCGTTTTAACAATTATAATGTATATTTAGATTGGTTAAGAAATATACCATCACTAAGTTGTTTGATTTGTAATCCCAAAATGAAAGTTAATTCACCCATTAAACTCATTTCAAATTCATGACTCATACATTTGGCAAATGATTCACATAGTGATTCATCTGAAGAGCCAAAAATAATATCGTCAACATAAATTTGCACAATAAGAAAATTATTTTTAAAATATTTGATAAACAATGTAGTATCAACCTTGCCTTTGGTAAAATTATTTAAAATAAGAAAGGAACTAAGCCTTTCATACCAAGCTCTAGGAGCTTGTTTCAAGCCATAGAGAGCCTTAGTCACTTTGAATACATGGTTAGGAAGAAGAGAATTTTCAAATCCGGGAGGTTGTTCGACATATACTTCTTCGGAAATAAAACCATTCAAGAAAGCACTTTTGACATCCATTTGAAATAGTTTAAAATTATTACTACTAGCATAGGCAAGGAGCATCCTTATGGCTTCTAATCGAGCCACGGGAGCGAAGGTTTCTTCGTAATCGATACCTTCTTCTTGGTTGAAACCTTTGGCCACTAATCTAGCCTTGTTTCTAACCACGATACCATTTTCGTCTTCCTTGTTTCTAAAGACCCATTTAGTACCAATGACTAAATGGTCACTAGGTCTAGGAACAAGCTTTCATACCTTATTCCTCTCAAATTGATTTAATTCCTCTTGCATTGCAATAACCCAAAAATCATCTTTTATGGCCTTGTCAATGCATTTAGGTTCGATTTGAGAAAGGAAAGCAACGTTAGCACAAAAATTCTTGAAAGAGGAATGAGTTTGAACCCCTTTTGATGTATCTCCTATAATTAGCTCCTTTGGATGAGCATCTATATACTTCCATTCCTTGGGTAAGGAAATTTCGGAAGAAGGTGCATCCAAGTTGCTATTTTGAGGAGGGGGTTCATTTAAATTCAAATTATCAAAACTAAGATCATCATCAACATCATTTTAATTTAAATTAGAAATTTTATTAAAAACTACATGAATAGACTCTTCTATTACTAAGGTTCTTTTGTTAAAAATCCGAAAAACCTTAGAAACGGAAGAGTAACCAAGAAAGATGTCTTCATCGGATTTAGCATCAAATTTTCCTAAGGCATCCCTTTCATTCAAAATAAAGCATTTACAATCGAAAACTTTAAAATAGGAAATATTTGGTTTTTTATTATTCCATAATTCATATGAAGTTTTTGATAGGGATTGTCTTATTAGGACTCTATTCATGATGTAGCAAGTCGTATTTACGGCTTCGGCCCAAAAATACTTAGGTAAACTATGTTCATTTAATATCGTTCTTGCCATTTCTTGTAGGTTTCTATTTTTTCTTTCAACTACTCCATTTTGTTGGGGATTCCTCGGAGTGGAGAAGTTGTGATTGTATCCATTAACTTCACAAAAATTTTGAAAGTCACGGTTTTAAAATTCGCCACCGTGATCACTCCGAATTAAGAAAATCATGAAACCTTTTTCGTTTTGAGTGAGTTTACAAAATTTAGAGAAACACTTGAAATAATCACTTTTGTGAGCTAAGAAATAGGTCCAAGTGTATCTAGTATAGTCATCCACAATTACAAACGCATACTTGCTTCCCCCTAGACTTGTCGTGTCAATTGGTCCAAATAAGTCCAAATGAATCAATTGTAATGGTCTAGTGGTGCTAATTTGAGTTTTTGGTTTAAAACTAGTTTTTATTTGTTTACCTAGTTGACATGCATCGCATACTTTATCCTTAATGAACTTTATATTTGGAATTCTTCGTACTAATTCTCTAGATGAGATCTTAGATATTAGTTTCATGCTTGAATGGCCTAGTCTCCTCTACCAAAGTCAAGCATCATCATTTAAAGCGGAGAAGCACATTTCATTACTTAGTTCATCAAGGTTGATGGTGTAGACATTATTTTGTTTTAATGCAATCATAGTTATGTTATGGTTTGGTTTTTCAATAATACACACATTTGATTCAAATCTAACGATATAACCTTTATCGCATAATTGACTAACACTCAAGAGATTATATTTAAATCCATCAACTAGTAAGACATCATCAATAGAAAATTTTAATTTGTTACCTATGGTTCCCTTGCCAATTATTTTGCCTTGGTTGTTGTCTCCGAAGGTGACATACCCTTCTTCTTTGCTAGTGAGCATAGAGAAATGAGATGGATCTCCAGTCATATGTCTTGAGCATCCATTATCTAGATACCATCTCTTGCTCCTAGCTTGTGATGATGTATGTTTCTACAAGAAGGGATTATTTTTAGGTATCCATTTTCTTTTGGGTGCCTTAAAAACTGATTTAACTTGTTCATCATATTGCATAGAATTGATCATGGTTCCTTTAGGAACCCAAATTAGTTTGTTCGGACTAATTTTCTTGAATGGACATTTATAAGTTTTATGTCCATATTTGAAACAAAAGTTGCAATTGCTTTGGTGCTGAACATGTAAGACGGGGCCTTTAATGAAGGTGGTTGGATTTTAGTGAGGACTTCTCACAAATATGATTCCACTTCTTTTAGGTACGTGACCCTTATTTGTAAGGATCATGTTCAAAGATTTGCTACCAACCTCGAATTTCTTCAAGGTGTCCTTAAGTAGCAAGTTCTCCTTTTAGAGAAATTATAGATCATGGCATTTTATATATGGAGCTAAACTATCATGATATTTAGTTTTTAATTTATCGATATCACAAGTGAGACTATCATGCTCCTTTTTTAGTAATTTATATTTTCTACTAATTGTCTTACATTCATCAAATAACTCATGGAAAGCATTTAATAATTCATGATAAGGTAAATTTGCATCAATTAAATTCGTTACCTCTTCTCCGATGGCCATTAGGGCGTAATGAGCAACTTGCTCGGTGTTGGACTCCTCTTCTTCGGACGCGCTTGAATCATCCCACATTGCCTTGAGCGCCTTCTTCTTTGATGTTCTCTTTTTGGCTTGAGGACAATCGTTCTTGTAGTGTCCCGGTTTTTTGCACTCATAGCAAATTACTTGGTCCTTCTTGTGTTCGAATTTATTTTTTGTATTATTTTTAAATTTATTCTTTCTTAAATATTTTTTAAATTTTTGAGTCAAAAGTGCAATGTCATTGTCACTGTCCTCATCACTTGATGTTCCTTTCAAGTGGTCTTCTTGTGATATGAGTGTCATATCCTTCCTGTTCTTTGGAAGAGGATTCTCGAGCTCGTCATGAGCTTGACATGTCATTTCGTAGGTCATTAGAGACCCAATGAGTTCTTCAAGAGGGAATATTTTAAGGTCTTTGGCCTCTTGAATGGCCGTAACTTTTGGATCCCAACTTTTAGGGAGGGATCTTAAGATCTTAGTTACTAGTTCAAAGTTAGTAAAATCTTTACCAAGAGCTTTGAGTCCATTGATGACATTCGTGAACCGGGTGTACATGTCTCCGATGGACTCACTTGGTTTCATTCGGAAAAGTTCGTAAGAGCGCACAAGGATGTTGATTTTGGACTCTTTCACTAGGCTAGTGCCTTCATGAGTGACCTCAAGAGTTCTCCAAATATCAAAAGCCGAATCACAAATTGAAACACGATTAAATTCATTTTTGTCTAGTACACAAAACAAGGCATTCATAGCCTTTGCATTTAAAGCAAAAACCTTCTTCTCCGATTCATTCCATTCGCTCATCGGAAGAGAAGATTTTTGAAATCCATTTTCAACAATAGTCCAAAGCTCGAAATCCATGGAAATGAGGAAGATCCTCATACGAGTCTTCCAATAAGTATAATCCGATCCATTAAACAAGGGTGGACGTGTGATAGAATGACCCTCATGTATGCCGGAGTAAGTCATCTCTCTTGGGTATCAAACCAAATGTGAGAGTGAGCCTAGCTCTGATACCAATTGTTAGGATCGGAGCGGCACTAAGAGGGGGGGGAGTGAATTAGTGCAATGGTAAAGTACGATAAACTTTTGACATTTAAACACTTTCGGAAACTTCATACGATAAAAGCAACGTTTCATTTGAAACCATTTCGATTGTGTTTTAACTTGAAGGGATATGTAAGAAGGAGACAAAGAAGTAGAGCATCAAAGTGCAAATGATTTGCAGTAATATAAATGACAATAAGTAAATACAAACCAGAGATTACGCCGATTTTAAAGTGGTTCGGTCAAATGACCTACATCCACTTGCGAGGCCCCTCTTCGATGAGGCTCCCATCTTCCACTGGCAAATCTCTTGAAGGGGAAGGGTAAATACCCCTCTTATAACTTTTTACAAGCGGTTCACTCTCTTATAGATTTTCAACAAGAAAGAAGGAGGTGAACACTAGCAAATTGAAAACAAGACTTGCTAAGACTCTTCTAAGACCTTTCTCTCAATCAATTGCTTCTCAAAAAGTTGTAATCTTAGCTGAGATTTGAGGGGTATTTATAGACCTTAAGAGGATTCAAATTTGGGCTCCAAAATTTGAATTCTCTTTGGTTCCCGATGCTGGCGGTGCCACCGCCTGTCAGTGTCTGACACTGATAGTGGACTGGCGGTGCCACCGCCCAGCTCTCGGGTGCTAGGCGGTGCAACCGCCCAGTCTGGCGGTGCCACCGCCAGACCCTTCGGTTCACTGGTTGGGCTTTAAATTTAGCCTAAACCAAGTCTAATTTTGGGCCTAGTTGGCCCCTAACCTGGATATAGGATTATCTCTTAATCCTAATCCTAATTACAAGTGAACTACATAACTAAAAGCATCCTAAGCAAGTTTTCAACTGCGAACATCGAGTCTTGTTCCGGTGAGCTTTCCGACGAACTTCTTCCGACGAACTCCTAGCAAGCTCCCGATCTTGTGATGACTTCAATGAGTAGCCGAGCCTTCTTGGTGATCTCCGCGAACCTCCGACGATCTCTTCGGCGAACTTTCGAAAATTTCGATAGGTTCCCGATTTCTTCTCGGTTGGTTCCGGCAGCATCTCTGACGATTCTTCGGACTCTCAAACGTCCATCGAACTTGACTCTGGTATTCTTGCTTTATGTTTTCTGGTTATCGTAGTTAATCCTGCACACTTAACTCAATAATATGGATTAGATCAATTAACCCATCAATTGATTTTATCATCAAAATCCGAGATTCAACAGGTTTGACATTAAAGTCGCCGACAGATGGATTTTGAAGTATGATCGTAGGCGCCCGCGGGTGAAACTATTACTACAGGACCAAGAGATAATTGTATATTTCTTCCTCCTCTCTCTTGATGATCATGAGGCCATGCCTAGAATTAACTGGTTGATGACATTAGGTGATGTTTCTTGAAATTTTATGAAACTAATTATGAAATTTTTCAGTAAGGAGAAACAGGTGATACTACACGGGAAACGTGGGGGCGACATAACGATGATTTGCACATAACAAATGGATAAAGTTTTGCATAAAGCATGCAGTGGCTTTTTGGTACAACTTGAGTAGCAAACTAAGGGAGAGCCAAAAGAATTTGAAGATCCAAATCTACTTCCTTTACTTGTTGAATTTTCAGATATATTTGACGAACTGCGCAACCTACCTCTTACCCGTCGGCATGATCATTGTATAATGATTCTTCCAGGCAAACCTCTAACAAATACTCAGCTATATCAATATCCACATCTATAGAAGGATGAAATAGAAAGGATTATAAAAGAGATGCTAGAAATAGGAGTTTTTTGGCCAAGTTGTAGCCGCTACTCTTCACCGGTGCTCCTCGCACGAAAGAAGGATAGAACATGGCGATTGTTTGTTGATTACCGAGCTCTCAATGGCATAACCGTTAAGGACAAATATCTTATTCCAATAGTAGATGAATTGCTAGATGATAGGGAGCATAAATCTTCACAAAGCTGGACCTTCGATTCGAGTATCATCAAATACGAGTGTGCGAAGAAACATACTGAAAATCACCTTTCAAACACACAACGGCCACCACAAATTTTTGCTTTCTTAAATAAAAGGTGGAATATCTTGGGCATATCATATCAGAGAAAGGTGTAACGATGGACTCCTCCAAAATAGAAGCGATATAGAACTGGCCAACCCTAAGGAATATAAAATTGCTACGTGGCTTTCTCGGTTTAACAAGCGACAACCGCAAGTTCATGAAAAACTATGAAAAGATCAGTGCACCACTCACTTCTCTACTGAAAAATGATACCTTCCAATTATCGGATAAAGCTTCTGCTACCTTCGACAAACTTAAGGCAGCCATAACGACGATGTCGGTGCTAGCACTACTAGATTTCAGCTAACCGTTCATCATTAAGGCTGATACATCTGGAGTCGGAATTGGAGATGTTTTCATGCAAGATGGTCGACTAGTCACATACACTAGCAAGGCATTGTCTCCCTCCCATCAAAATATGTCAACATATGATAAGGAGATGCTCGCCACTGTGCACATAGCAATAAGGTGGAGATCGTACTTGATCGGACGATGCTTTCAAATCAAGACCGACCATAAAAGCCTAAAATATTTTTTGGAGCAGAAGATATCTTCTCCCGAGCAGCACAAATGGGTAACAAAGCTTCTTGGATATGATTATGAAATAACTTACAAAAAGGGAAAAGAGAATGTTATTGCAGATGTGCTTTCACAGCTACCCAAGCAAGCTAAATTTTTGGCCATTTCACTTTCGACTAGTGACTTCCTTAAGGATATTAAGAGGGAATGGCAGGAAGATCCAGAGAACAGTAAGATCATAAAAAAATTAGAGGAAGCACCAAGCTCCGTGGCTTATTACAATTGAGACTCAAAAGAATTACGCTATAAGGGACGCATTATGTTTGTGACAAATTCTACTTCCATCTTCATGAGTAGATTTTGGACAAAGTTATTCCATATGTATGGTACTAAATTAAAAAGGAGTACAGCATATCACCCACAAACCGATGGCCAGACAAAAGATGTAAATAGGTGCTTGGAGATAGCCCAAAGCCACCCACTAAATATGACTACCCAAAGAGAACTCCAGACCCAACCAAGTGCCATTATTGATCGACGGATCATGACTCGACGATGATGACCCACTACTGAAGTGCTAATAAAGTGGGCGAACCTACCAACAGAAGATTCCACTTGGGAGAACTATGACGACTTGAAGATTAAATTCCCAGAATTCATGAATCATCAGCCTCAAGGACAACGCTGGTTTAAAGAGGGCGGGTCTGTTAGGACTCTAGCTAGGAGAGTCTAAATTGAGAGAGACATTCATGTAAAACCTATCTAAGCCGACCCCTATTAAAGAGGTGAAGAGGCCGGCTAGGGTTTGGATGTTGTTTCTTAGAGAAGAATTAGGAATTGTAAAGGAATAGGAGTCTTGAGTAGTAGTCCTATTAGGCGTTGGTTAGAAGTAGGAGTCCAATTAGGAGTTAGGGTTTAGAAGCCCTATAAATAGCCATATATTCCTCCTCTTTTCATAAGCAATAGATGAATCTTTTCTGCAGCCTTTGAGCAGCAACTTGGAGGGAGGAACCCCTATAGAGTTCCAAGGATGCCGATCTCCTAAAAAGATCAACCCTAAGTTTAGAATCTACAAGGGTTCTAACGCAGGCATTATTATTTCTCAGTTCATTACCAGAAAGTTGGGAGATACTAGTGATTTCCCTTAGTAATTCTGCACCAGATGGTGTTGTGACTATGAGTCAAGTAACAAGTAGTTTGTTGAATGACGAGTTGAGAAGAAAGAAGTCAGCAACATCTCAGAATGATTCACAAGCACTTATCTCAAAGAACAAAGGAAGGTCAAAGTCTAGAAGCAGTTCACGCATAGGTAGAAGCAAGTCAAGATCAAGAAAAGATATTATTTGCTATAACTATAGTGAGAAAGGATATTACAAGAACCAATGCAAGCAACCTAAGAAGACCAAGAAAAAAGGAAAAGAAGTGGAGTCTACAAAGTTAAAAGATAATATCACAACTATAGTATAGGGTGGTGATTATTTGATTTTATCTCCTTCTAATGATATTTTTTCTTGTGTGTGTTAAGACCTTGAGTGGGTAATTGACACAGGTGCTTTTTATCATGCTACACCATGGAGGGAGTTTTTAGCTACATACAGGTCTGAAAATTTTGGTTTTGTCAAGATGGGCAACTATGGCATAGTAGACATCATTGGCATAAGTGATATCCATTTAAAGACCAACCTTAGCTGTAAGTTGGTGCTTAAGGATGTGAGGCATGTGGTTGACTTGAGGCTGAATTTAATTTCAGTTGGAAGACTAGATGATGAAGACTATGATAGCAGATTTTATAGAGGGCAATGGAAGCTCAATAAGGGTTCTCTTGTTATAGCTAGTGGAAAAAATGTCATAATTTGTACAAGTTGCAGGCTAAAGCTTATGGTAAGCAATTAAATGCTACAAAGAAAGACTTCAGCATTGAGTTGTGGCATAGGCGACTGGGACACATGAGCGAGAAGGGGCTACAAGTTTTTTCCAAGAGAGAGGTATTGCCAGACCTCAGAGGTGTTGAATCTTGTATTTTGATGATAAAACCAATTGATAGTATTTATGATTTGATTTATGTTTTGAGTGATGCAGGATGCTTCGATCAGAATGAGATAATTGAAGTAGAAAGAATCATGTTGGGTTGGAGAAAATCATGTTAAAGGATTGGACGTCAGGCCGGGGGATCGATCGACATATCGATAGAAAGATTTGGGCCATAGATTCGGGCATCGGGCCAAGAAGAGTGAATATTGCACCATTAATATCGAAGTTGCAGAGTTAACTAGCCGATTGGGCAATAGGCCGCAAGAGAGGACGATACGCCGAAGAATCGGATGAAACATCGAGGGACCAATGACATGCCGAACAACATGATTAATGCTTAGTATTAATTGTCTAGATTGAAGTATGTTTTACATGTGTAGGATTAATTATGATAGCAAGGCATGAAGCAAAATGAAGTCCTGGAGTCAAGGACGCGATTTTGTTGGGTGTTCGAGAGTTCATCGAAAGTCCGGATGTTCGTCGGAAGTTCTATCGGAACCAACCGAGAAGTCTCAGAGCTTGCCAGAGAAGCTTATCGGAATTCACCAAGAAGATCATCATGAAGTCCAAGAGCTTGTTGGGAGTCCACTGGAACATTGCCGAGAGATCATCAGAAGTTCGCCGAAAGATCACTGGAAGCTCGTCGGAAGAAACCAAGACTTACGGACTTATTTAGCTTAAGTATGTCTTAGATTTCATAGTTAGTATGTAATTGGGTTTGGAATTGGGCCAACCCAATTATGGGCCAATTGGGCCCATGTAAGAATTGTGTCGAGCCCAATGAAAAGGTCTAAACAGTGCCCCAAGAGGTGACACCGTCGTGGCATAGTCTCCAAGACTGTGTCAAGCGATGGTACCGTCGGTCTAGGCGGTGGTACCACCCAGACACAGCCTCCGAGAGGCTACAGGCGGTGGTACCACCAGCCTAGGCGATGGTATTGCCTAGTGTCAGGCGGTGGTACCGCTAGACAGGGCGGTGGTACCACACAGTGCAGTGTTAGTGTCAGACTGACACTAGCGGTGGTACCGCCTGCTCTTGCCTCTGCAAGAGTTCAATGCCTTGACCTCTGTCCAAGGAAAGCACTATGCCTCCGCTCCATGTTCCATCTTCTATGCTGGCTCCCTTCATGCGGCTTGGGTACTTCGCCAAGTTACACCCAAGTTACTCCACTCCTTATTTTTGCATTGAGTTGATGGTAGCCCTCGCGCCCACCATTTCACGGGTTAGCCCTCCCTTGAGTCCGATCTCCATATCGACTCCAAGTGTGCCTTCATTTGTGTTGCTTTGGGTTGCTACTCCACTTGATCTCGCAATACATCCACCAATGCATTCTCTCAAGCGAGATCATGCGATGACTCCTCGCCGCTTGCTCGGTCCATTGAGCTCCATGGAGTTATTGTTTGTTGAGGTACTCCTCCTCAATATATGCAGTCTATTGCACATGATTCTCCCTCTAGAGAGCCAGGACTTATCCCTTCTGGATATCTGTCCCGTTGGAGCAATATCTCTCTTCGTTTCAGAGACCACCATCCCCTTCGGACTACTCTGATTTGCTAAACAAACTATATATTGTTCTGCCTCCTGTAAACGCACTTACTAGATTGCGACTCCACGTCAATATAGCCCTCGCTGCACCACTCAAGGCCTAGTAACATGCTGAACTCGCTGCACACTTCAGCCTCCTACGGATGTATCATTCACATGCCAAAGAGAAAGTTTCAATGCTCTATGGCACCGAGTTTCGGTCGCCTTGGGATAGCTGTGAATATTCCATCGTCCGTATATAAGTCCATGCATTAGTACCTAATTCTTCGAGTTAGTAATTCCCCTCACCTCTGTGAGCTTTGCACATCTCTTTCGGTCGCTGAGCAACTCATTTCACCTTACATGGTCTCATCCTTTACCAAGCGCCTCGCTTGTCTTGAGCACCATCAAGTATAGTTGTCAACGTTGAGCCGTAGCTCAAACTCAGCCATCCCAACCTTTGTGCGCTCCGCATTCTTCCAAGCTTGCTTATTTTCATGGTGCCTCTTGCGTGAAGGGTTGGCCATTCCTCTGAATGCCAATCTCAAATCTCTACTCCTCCGAGTGACTCCATTTCCCTACATCTCCATGCCCATTTTACCCCAAACGATCGCACGTGTGCTGACTGCCCTCAACGCAGCCCTGCTAGGTCCCCCACGTTTGCATGCCAAGTATTTCTATGAGTGTTTGTCCCACTCTGATACCATCTGTCACGAACTTAGCTGGTTTTGCCTAAGTCGTGCAGCTCCCTTGTGTGTCCGTCCACAAAGGTCAACCTCCCCGAAGCCTCCCATGGTCCCTTAGGACCCACAAAAGAGAAAATGGGTTAAAGAAAACACCTCACTCAGGATCCACAAGCAAACAATTCCGAAAATAATTCATAGACAATGTAAATTACAAACAAACTTTACAAGCTCTGAACAGTTGCACAACAAAGGGTCAAAATGGTCCACTATAGATAAAAAATCTCTCATAAGTGTCCACATGATATAACCTTTATTTATAAGCGTAAAGTGGCCATCAAACCCAACTAAAATGGGACTATTAAGCCTTTGGTCATCCCTCTACATGTTGTACAAAGCATGAATATACCAAAAGACACGGACATACATAAGCATTACATTAAACATCTTGTTAAGAAGTTTGTCCGTGACAACTAGGCAAATGTAGGGTGATCTTGCTAATAGCCACTATAGCAACTTTTGCTCCATTGCCCATTTTGATGTCTATCTTGCCTCTAGCCAATCTTCTTGGTCTTGCTAGAACCTATAACGAATTACAGATATGATAAACACTACCAGTTTCCAATACTTATGTGTTATCATAAGAGTTTGACAAATGAAGACTGATAATGAATACATCTGAAGCTTCTCCAAGCTTCTATTTCGTCTTTTCTACAAGGTACTTTTTGTAGTTTTT